>NW_015665796.1:36347-38319 GCF_001515625.1 Sinocyclocheilus rhinocerous | reverse complement strand
TTGTCTCACTCCCACAAGGGTAGCGACATACCTAGGCTTGAGTTTTTGCACTTTGCACTGCATGCATAAACTAACTCAACTCAAGTGAATACAGCTTATGCACGCTTTGTTTTGCATGCATGAACTAACTCAACTCAACTAACTACAGTTTTTCAAATGCATATATTAGATATCTACATTGCATGCATGAACTAACTCAACTCAAGTAATTACAGCATATGCATGCTTTGTATTGCATGCATGAACAACCATAGCTGGAAAAGAAGCTTTACAACTTATGTATGCTTTTCAGTCTAGCTTTAACGCAAATGCATGCTTTGAATGCTAAGAAACACTAACATTATCTTTCTGTGCATATTAGCTCGAACTTACTCTTGATGTGCATCAAACCTGAGAACAATGTATATGCATTGAAAAAAAGAACTTATTGTAAATGTAAGAAACACCTTTACAAAGTTCAAGATGTACTTCTAACATAGCGTGCATAAATTGCCCCTAACTATAATTTAAGCTTTACAGCATTAGCTTTCTGTTTATTAAAGTTTTACGCACATGCTTGCTTTATATTTAAGTTGTAAAGCATATGCATGCTTTCTTTTGCATGCATGAAATAACTCCCACTGGAAAAGAAGATTTACAGCAAATGCATTCTTTGAATTAAAGTTTTACAGCATATGCATGCTTTCCGTTGCGAGCATGAACAATCTCAACTCAAATAAATACAGCATATGCATGCTTTGTATTGCATGCATGAACTAACCATAGCTGGAAAAGAAACTTTACACCATATGCATGCTTTACAGTCTTACTTTAAAGCAAATGCATGTTTTTGTAATGTTAAGAATCACTAAAATTCTCTTTCTGTGCCCAGAAGTTCGAACATATTCTTGATATGCATCGAAACTGAGAACAATGTCTATGCATTGAAATTAAGAACTTGTTTTGAATGTAAGACACACCTTTACAACGTTCAAGCTATTTTTCTAACAATGCGTGCATTAGTTAACTCTAGCTGTAAATGAAGCGTTACAGCATATGCTTTCTTTGAATAAAGTTTTACACAAAATGCATGCTTTGTGTTGAAGTTTTACAGCATATTCATGCTTTCTATTACAAGCATGTACTATTTCAGCTCAACTAACTACATCTTAGGCATGATTTTGCATTGCATGCATGAAACTCATCTCTACTAACTAACTACAGCATATGCATTGCATGCATGAACTAACTCAACTCAAGTGAATACAGCGTATGCATGCTTTGTGTTACACGCATGAAATAACTCTCATTGGTAAAGATTTATTTGAATTGAAGTTTAACACAATAGGCATGCTTTTTATTGAATTTTTAGATCATATGCATGCTCTCTGTTGCAAGCATGAACTATTTCAGCTCAACTAACTGCAGCATTATGCTTTGTTTTGCATGCATGAACTAACTCAACTCAATAAATACAGCATATGCATTCTTTGAATTGAAGTTTTACACAATTTGCATGCTTTGCATTGAAGTTTTACAGCATATGAATGCTTTCTGTTGGAAGCATGAACTATCTCAACTCTACTAACTATAGCATATGCAAGGTCTTGCATTGCATGCAGGAACTAAGTCAGCTCAAGTAAATACATCATATGCATGCTTTGTATTGCATGCATGAACAACCATAGCTGGAAAAGAAGCTTTACAACTTATGCATGCTTTACAGTCTAGCTTTTAAGCAAATGCATGCTTTGAATGCTAAGAAACACTAATATTATCTTTCAGTGCATATAAGCTCGAACATATTCTTGATGTGCATCAAACCTGAGAACAATATATATGCATTATAAATAAGAACTTGTTTCAAATGTAAGAAACACCTTTACAAAATTCAAGATGTACTTCTAACATTGCGTGCATGAATTACCTCTAACTGTAAATGAAGCTTTACAGCATTAGCTCTCTTTTTATTGAAGTTTTACAGCATATGCTT
>NW_015665796.1:30069-33893 GCF_001515625.1 Sinocyclocheilus rhinocerous | reverse complement strand
TTGCATGCATGAACTAACTCAACTCAACTAACTACAGTTTTTCAAATGCATATATTAGATATCTACATTGCATGCATGAACTAACTCAACTCACGTAATTACAGCATATTCATGCTTTGTATAACATGCATGAACTAACAACTCAATAAATACAGCATATGCATGCTTTGTAATGCATGCATGAACTAACGTAACTCAAAATACAGCATATGCATGCTTTGTATTGCATGCATGAATTAGCTCAACTCAAGCATAAACATCATATGCATGCAGGACGTCATATAGTCCTATTGCATGCATGGACTAACTATAGCTGTTAAAGAAGCTTTACAACATTTGCACGCTTTACAGTCTAGCTTTAAAGCAAATGCATGCTTTGAATGTTAAGAAACACTAACATTATCTTTCTGTGCATATTAGCTCCAACTTACTCTTGATGTGCATCAAACCTGAGAACAATGTATATGCATTGAAAAAAAGAACTTATTGTAAATGTAAGAAACACCTTTACAAAGTTCAAGATGTACTTCTAACATAGCGTGCATAAATTGCCCCTAACTATAATTTAAGCTTTACAGCATTAGCTTTCTGTTTATTAAAGTTTTACGCACATGCTTGCTTTATATTTAAGTTGTAAAGCATATGCATGCTTTCTTTTGCATGCATGAAATAACTCCCACTGGAAAAGAAGATTTACAGCAAATGCATTCTTTGAATTAAAGTTTTACAGCATATGCAACCTTTGAATTAAAGTTTTACCGCATATGAATGCTTTCTGTTTCAAGCATGAACAATCTCAACTCAAATAAATACAGCATATGCATGCTTTGTATTGCATGCATGAACTAACCATAGCTGGAAAAGAAACTTTACACCATATGCATGCTTTACAGTCTTACTTTAAAGCAAATGCATGTTTTTGTAATGTTAAGAATCACTAAAATTCTCTTTCTGTGCCCAGAAGTTCGAACATATTCTTGATATGCATCGAAACTGAGAACAATGTCTATGCATTGAAATTAAGAACTTGTTTTAAATGTAAGACACACCTTTACAACGTTCAAGCTATTCTTCTAACAATGCGTGCATTAGTTAACTCTAGCTGTAAATGAAGCGTTACAGCATATGCTTTCTTTGAATAAAGTTTTACACAAAATGCATGCTTTGTGTTGAAGTTTTACAGCATATTCATGCTTTCTATTACAAGCATGTACTATTTCAGCTCAACTAACTACATCTTAGGCATGATTTTGCATTGCATGCATGAAACTCATCTCTACTAACTAACTACAGCATATGCATTGCATGCATGAACTAACTCAACTCAAGTGAATACAGCGTATGCATGCTTTGTGTTACACGCATGAAATAACTCTCATTGGTAAAGATTTGTTTGAATTGAAGTTTTACACAATATGCATGCTTTGTATTGAAGTTTTACGTCATATGCATGCTTTCTATTGCAAGCATGAACTATGTCAGCTCAACTAACTGCAGCATTATGCTTTGTTTTGCATGCATGAACTAACTCAACTCAATAAATACAGCATATGCATTCTTTGAATTGAAGTTTTACACAATTTGCATGCTTTGCATTGAAGTTTTACAGCATATGAATGCTTTCTGTTGGAAGCATGAACTATCTCAACTCTACTAACTACAGCATATGCAAGGTCTTGCATTGCATGCAGGAACTAAGTCAGCTCAAGTAAATACATCATATCATCAAACCTGAGAACAATGTATATGCATTGAAAATAATAACTTGTTTTAAATCTAAGAATGCCTTTACAAAGTTCAAGCTGTACTTCTAAAATTGCGTGCATGAATTAACTCTCGCTGTAAATGAAGCTTTACAACATATGCTTTCTTTGAATTGAGGCTTTACAGAATATGCATGCTTTGTGGTGCATGCATGAAATAACTCTCACTGGAAAAGAAGATTTACAACGTATGCATTCTTTGAATTGAAGTTTTACACAACATGCATGCTTTGTATTGTATGCATGAACTATCTCAACTCAACTAACTACAGCTTATGCATGATTTGTACAGCTTATGCATGGTTTGCATTGCATGCATGAACTAACTCAACTCAAATAAATACAGTATATGCATGCTTTGTATTGCATGCATGAACTAACCATAGCTGGAAAAGAAACTTTACACGATATGCATTCAGTCAGTCTTGCTTTAAAGCAAATGCATGCTTTTGTAATGCTAAGAAACACTAAAATTCTCTTTCTGTGCACAGAAGTTCGAACATATTCTTGATATGCATCGAAACTTAGAACAATGTCTATGCATTGAAATTAAGAAGTTGTTTTAAATGACACACACACCTTTACAACGTTCAAGCTATTCTTCTAACAATGCGTGCATTAGTTAACTCTAGCTGTAAATGAAGCTTTACAGCATATGCTTTCTTTGAATTGAGGCGTTACAGAATATCTATGCTTTGTGTTGCATGCATTAAATAACTCTCATTGGAAAATAAAATGTGTAAGACATGCTTTCTTTGAATAAAATTTTACACAAAAGGCATGCTTTGTGTTGACGTTTTACAGCATATTCATGCTTTCTATTACAAGCATGTACTAATTCAGCTCAACTAACTACATCTTATGCATGATTTTGCATTGCATGCATGAAACTCATCTCTACTAACTACAGCATATGCACTGCATGCATGAACTAACTCAACTCAAGTGAATACAGCGTATGCATGCGTTGTGTTACACGCATGAAATAACTCTCATTGCTAAAGATTTATTTGAATTGAAGTTTTACACAATATGCATGCTTTTTATTGAAGTTTTACATCGTATGCATGCTTTCTGTTGCAAGCATGAACTATCTCAACTCTACTAACTAGAGCATATGCATACTTTTGCATTGCGTGCATGGACTCATCTCTGCTAAATACAGCATATGCATTGCATTGCAAGCATGAACTAACTCAACTCAAGTGAATAGAGCGTATGCATGCTTTGTAATGTATGCATGAAATAACTCTCATTGCTAAAGATTTATTTTAATTGAAGTTTTACACAATATGCATGCTTTGTATTGAAGATTTACATCAAATGCATGCTTTCTTTTGCAAGCATGAACTATTTCAGCTCATATAACTACAGCATATGCTTTGCATTGCATGCATGAACTAACTCAACTCAAGTGAATACTGCGTATGCACGCTTTGTTTTGCATGCATGAACTAACTCAACTCAACTAACTACAGTTTTTCAAATGCATATATTAGATATCTACATTGCATGCATGAACTAACTCAACTCACGTAATTACAGCATATTCATGCTTTGTATTACATGCATGAACTAACAACTCAATAAATACAGCATATGCATCCTTTGTAATGTATGCATGAACTAACTTAACTCAAAATACAGCATATACATGCTTTGTATTGCATGCATGAATTAGCTCAACTCAAGCATAAACATCATATGCCTGCAGGACGTCATATAGTCCTATTGCATGCATGGTCTAAACATAGCTGTTAAAGAAGCTTTACCCTCTAACTATAAATTAAGCTTTACAGCATTAGCTTTCTTTTTATTGAAGTTTTACAGCATATGCTTGCTTTGTATTGAAGTTTTACAGCATATCCACACTTTGTTTTGCATTCATGAAATAACTCTCATTGGAAAAGAGGATTTACTACACATGCATTCTTGGAATTGAAGTTTTTACACAATTTGCATGCTTTGAATTGAAGTTTTACAGCATATGAATGCTTTATATTTAAGTTTTACAGCATATGCATGCTTTGTTTTGCATGCATGAAATAACTCTCACTGGAA
>NW_015665796.1:27982-30008 GCF_001515625.1 Sinocyclocheilus rhinocerous | reverse complement strand
GCAACCTTTGAATTAAAGTTTTACAGCATATGCATGCTTTCTGTTGCAAGCATGAACAATCTCATCTCAAATAAATACAGCATATGCATGCTTCGTATTGCATGCATGAACTAAACATAGCTGGAAAAGAAACTTTACACCATATGCATGCTTTACTGTATTGCTTTAAAGCAAATGAATGCTTTTGTAATGCTAAGAAACACTAACATTCTCTTTCTGTGCACAGAAGTTCGAACATATTCCTGATATGCATCAAAACTGAGAACAATGTCTATGCATTGAAGTTAAGAACTTGTTTTAAATGTAAGACATACCTTTACCACGTTCAAGCTATTCTTCTAACAATGTGTGCATTAGTTAACTCTAGCTGTAAATGAAGCTTTACAGCATATGCTTTCTTTGAATTGAGGCGTTACAGAATATCTATGCTTTGTGTTGCATGCATTAAATAACTCTCATTGGAAAATAAAATATATAAGACATGCTTTCTTTGAATAAAGTTTTACACAAAATGCATGCTTTGTGTTGAAGTTTTACAGCACGTTCTGAATCCGCGCTGCCTTAGCTTCACGAGCGCGCCGGCTCGCTTCCCCCTTCTGCGCGTCCTGAAGCGCTTGATCAGCGCCACAGCTCCCCCGACTACAATGACTACAATGTACAAAGCAAAACATCAGAATAATCGAAAACCAGTGAAATATCGGGTGGTGTGTACTTCCGAATGTCCAGCAATTCGTCTCTGGTGAAACTGATTGCAGGGATATAACTAAAGACAGGACAAACTAACAAAAACTTAAAAACAACTGCGGAGCACGCCACGGAGGCAGCCATCAGCGTCGGCGCCATCTTGGGATCTTGTGGTTTTCATGGCCAAAAATGGGTGGACCCTCTGCACTATGCAGTGACGGATCCTGCTGGCATGGGTAGCTAACCCATGCCAGCCCTAGTGGGGTCTAATCCCTCCTGTTAGCAGTCTTTCCAAGCTGTCACTAGGTATTTCCCTGGTTCTCAGCTGCGCTTTCACAGCAGTCACTAGTTTAACCAGGTAGTTTAGTTTGCATGTTAGGACTAGGTGTTATGATCCCAATATTTAGCACCATTTAGCCGCACTATAGAACATTTTCTCCTTCGCTGTGAGCAGAAGCAATTGTTATGCTCTGATTTTGGTTCAGCAAGAATCCAGGATCATGGGCTAATCCATGTCCATGGTCCTTGCCTCAATACCCAATAATCAGTCGTGAATTTACAGTTGTGAATGTATGCGTGACTGGGGAACAATAACAAAAGGACTAGTATGGTAAGATGGATAGATGAAGACGGTACAATTCTTCACTGCATTCATCGGGTGGGGATGCTTGACGTTTTGATAATATATTCTGCTGTATCATATCTTTCATGGATTATGCCAGTTCCCTGAACCTGTCCTCTCATGCCCAACTCCTTCAGCAGCCTTATAGTGGAACTAGCCACAAAGCCCCTGCAGCCCACTTCCACCACTGTCTGCCTCAGCTGCCAAGTTTGTATATCGCAGCTTCTTCCTTTCAAAGGCCTCATTAATGGCGTCATTCCAAGGAACTGTCAGTTCAACTATTATGACGATCCAACATGAGTTGGACCAGAAAACCAGGTCTGGGCGCAGATTGGTGACTGCAATTTCAAATGGGAAAGTGAGTCTGTGGATTAAGTCGACTCGCATTTCCCAGTCCCTGGCTAAATTCAGATAGCCTACGTCAGGGGACAGACACTTCGCCCGCTTTTTCTCCCCTTCCCTAATGTGACCGAGTGGATAATAAGGATGGTGTACAGGGTGGGGCATAATTATTTATTTCACCCTATAAATAGCGCAAAGGTTGGCAGGTTGCATAACTTCCTGACGTTTGATCCTTTCCGTCTCCTTCCGGTGTTGTGACCCTGAAGCGCTATAGCGAGGTATGAGCGTGGCATTTGTTTAGATGCTGTAAGAGCTTGTATAAGGACGTTTTTGTTTTTCACATGGTTTTTTCTATGTTAATTGCAGAGAGATAACCCC
>NW_015665796.1:26352-27399 GCF_001515625.1 Sinocyclocheilus rhinocerous | reverse complement strand
ACAGCTGAGAACCGATAATCAACGCCTGTCAGAGGCCCAGACTGCTCCTATAGGAACTGAATCTACTAATGTTGTTTCTGATATTCCCAGCTCTTCAGCTCAGTTTAATGGGTTCCATGACCGCATGGTGTATGTGCCCAGGGAAAGGAAGTGTCCTGTCTTTAGAGGTACTGTGGGAATCGGAATAGCCGAATGGGTAGATGAGGTCCGCGCAAGTATGCGGGCCCGGGGTCTTACATCTGTTGATCAAGCCTACTTTATTTACGATCATTTGGAGAGGGAAGCTAAAAATGAAATCAAATATAGATCTAGAGCAGAGAGGGAGGACCCAGATCGGATCCTTTCTATTCTTCAAGAAATGTATGGATGCCCTCAGTCTTATGTTGCATTGCAAAAAAGTTTTTTTCTCGTAAACAAATTGAGGGTGAGTCATTACAGGAGTATTCTCATGCTCTGTTTAGACTTATGAATGAGGTGTTGGAAAGTGCCCCAGATACAATGCCTAACTCTGCCATACTGTTGAGAGACCAGTTTATTGAATATGTTATTGATCCAGCCCTTCGAAGGGTACTGAAACAAATTGTCCGAGCCCATCCAAGTTATACTCTCTTGGATATCCGTAAAGAGGCTATTCGATGGGAGGGGGAAGGTATGTCTGTAGAGGGGCGGGCACGAAGTTATTCTGCACCCTCACTGTGTGCTACGCATGTATCTACTAAGTACCAAACACCTCTAGTACAGGTAATTATTCTGCTGAAATTGCTGAAATAAAAGAACTGTTGAAATGAAAAGAACAATTAAATCAGCTTGGGGAACAGCTTTCCCGTTTGCAGAATCTTCCTAAGCGGCCTCCAGTACATCGTAATCAAGTCGTGTGTAGGCGTTGTCAACAGCCTGGCCACTTTGCTAGTCATTGTGATAATGAACGGGTTGAACCCCAGCCACAGTCTCATTTCAGACAGAGGATAGGATCCCAGCAGCAGCTGTCGGAAAACTAACTCCCTCTGAGTCGCTGAGTCACGGTTCAGGAGGGGACAGCTCTGACTC
>NW_015665796.1:10551-23908 GCF_001515625.1 Sinocyclocheilus rhinocerous | reverse complement strand
GTTTCTCTCTTTTTAGATGGTTATAAATGTGAAGTTGATCGCTTACTCAGAGATTTCAGTACTGATTGTTAATAAAAGTATTGTTCTTGAAGGTCACGTCTCTGTTCTTCATTCACTAGCTATAGAACTTGTGTTGCTGTGTTTAATTATTTCCGTGGGTATCTAACCCCGGTGGCGTAGTCGGAATCAAGTTGATCATTGGCTATCGCTCGGTTACATCTGGCGTAGTCGGCAGGGTCATGCTTGTGTGAAGCGGGACGTGACTTCCAAGTGTAACTATATATATATATATATATATAGATTTTTTTTCATATCCCTTGCGTTTTTTTTTTTTTGACGTTTTTGTTGTTGTTTCTCTTCAGCTCAGTTTAATGGGTTCCATGACCGCATGGTGTATGTGCCCAGGGAAAGGAAGTGTCCTGTCTTTAGAGGTACTGTGGGAATCGGAATAGCCGAATGGGTAGATGAGGTCCACGCAAGTATGCGGGCCCGGGGTCTTACATCTGTCGATCAAGCCTACTTTATTTACGATCATTTGGAGGGGGAAGCTAAAAATGAAATCAAATATAGATCTAGAGCAGAGAGGGAGGACCCAGATCGGATCCTTTCTATTCTTCAAGAAATGTATGGATGCCCTCAGTCTTATGTTGCATTGCAAGAAAAGTTTTTTTCTCGTAAACAAATTGAGGGTGAGTCGTTACAGGAGTATTCTCATGCTCTGTTTAGACTTATGAATGAGGTGTTGGAAAGTGCCCCAGATACAATGCCTAACTCTGCCATACTGTTGAGAGACCAGTTTATTGAATATGTTATTGATCCAGCCCTTCGAAGGGCACTGAAACAAATTGTCCGAGCCCATCCAAGTTATACTCTCTTGGATATCCGTAAAGAGGCTATTCGATGGGAGCGGGAAGGTATGTCTGTAGAGGGGCGGGCACGAAGTTATTCTGTATTCTCACTGTGTGCTACGCATGTATCTACTATACCAAACACCTCTAGTACAGGTAATTATTCTGCTGAAATTGCTGAAATAAAAGAACTGTTGAAACGACAACAAGAACAATTAAATTAGCTTGGGGAACAGCTTTCCCATTTGCAGAATCTTCCTAAGCGGCCTCCAGTACATCGTAATCAAGTCGTGTGTAGGCGTTGTCAACAGCCTGGCCACTTTGCTAGTCATTGTGATAATGAACGGGTTGAACCCCAGCCACAGTCTCATTTCAGACAGAGGATAGGATCCCAGCAGCAGCTGTCGGAAAACTAACTCCCTCTGAGTCGCTGAGTCACGGTTCAGGAGGGGACAGCTCTGACTCAAGTAATTCTAATGAGGTAAGCTGCCTCAATGTGTCGAAATTAGTGGGTTCATGCCCATTAGTTATGGTTCTTATGGGGAGGGGGGACAGGGTGCCATGTCTGTTGGATACTGGATCAATGGTGTCCACGGTAGCAGAGAGTTTTTTCCCCCAACACCATTCTTGTAATTGGTTACAACTCAGAGCTGCTAATGGGCTTGATATACCCTATCTTGGGTATGCTGAAGTGAATGTAGAGGTTTTGGGAAAAGTTATACCAAATAAGGGGATCCTTGTTGTAAAAGACACACCTAGTTTGTGGTCAAAAACAAAAATTCCAGGTGTTTTGGGAATGAACATTATTAGTGAGTGTTATGATTTGCTGTTTAGTTAGCATGGTGCTTCTCTTTTCAGCCTCCCATGTGTCCAGCAGGCCCCTAAGGAGTGGCAACAGGCGCTCCAGTTTTGTCAGGATGCTCCCTCGTCTGTTAGGCCCAGTACTGGGATTGCAAGAGTTAGGGGTAGGTACCCTGTTCACTTACCAGGGGGAACCTGCATCTTATTGACCAGTCTAAGACTGTTGTTTTTGAGCCATTTTCTAATGTTGTGCTTCCTGTTGGAGTACTAGTAATCCCTGCTGTAGTACAGATGCTTAAGGGTACTGCTTATGTTCCTGTGATTAACGTTAGCAGTATGGATGCTCGTGTTCCTTCACGCTGTGCTTTAGGGACCTTGAAGCCAGCTCAAATAGTTAGCTTACCTGCTGGGGTTGAGGAGATTCCTTTTTCATTGGGGGTTGGGGAAGTTCAGGCTATGGTTGGTATGCAAATGGGGCAAGTTGGTAAAGTACAGCAGCTGATACAGTCAGTTGACTTGTCCACCCTCTCTGAATCAGAGCAGAGTAGGGTTATTGCACTGTTGACAAAGTATCAGTCAGTGTCTGCTACCCACGAGGGAGATTTAGGCTGCACTACCCTTATTAGTCATGAGATTCCTTTAACTGATGAGGTCCCTGTACGACAAAGGTATAGGCGTATTCCACCTGCTGAATATGAGGCGGTAAAGGCACATATAAATCAACTCTTAGAAAGTCAGGTAATAAAGGAGAGTTGCAGCCCTTATGCATCCCCCATAGTTTTAGTGAAGAAAAAAGATGGTGCTCTGCGTCTATGTGTGGATTATCGCCGGCTTAATCGCAAGACTCTGAGAGATACTTGTCCTCTCCCTCTAATTGAGGAGTCCCTTGACGCCCTTTCAGGTGCTCGCTAAAGTCGTTATAGACAGTCTCAGGCAATAAGCCAGAGACTACGTTCAGGGAGCACTGGATTTATAGGCTAGTATACATTAATGGAGTTATAACATAATTTACGACAAAAGAGCCGAGATAATAATAATAAAAAAAAAAATTACATGATTCGTCTAGCGATCTCCGCTCGTGAAAAGCGCTGCCCTGTCCGTTTGATCGCCGCCCAGCAGACACACGAGAAACGAGAGGCATGAGAAACGAGAGGCGCGGCCCTTATCAAGACAACATGCCACTGAGGGAGTATCCCTTGTGGATCACATTCTTCCAGGAACTTCAGTTCCAGCACGATTGGAGCAGGCTATTGGCCAGACACCAGTAATTGCTTGTCAGTCAGAAATATCTGTTTTACCAGCCTATTCTGTGAACGACCTTGCTGACCTTTTTATATTTTGATATTATTACATTACATGCAACTTATTGGTTTATACATTACATTTTTTTTAGACCGTAAAAGCAGCCTCTGTAAAGATGCTGTATAATTAAATGTTAAATGAATCCATTATTAAAAGTAAGTCATTAATAGAAAGCTATATTCATATGAATAATTTTAAGCATGCTAACAGGACTGTTATCAGTAGTGTAATTGATCTGGTTCTGACAAATTAATCAAAGATTTGATATATCACGTGACACATCAAATTAGCATTTCCACTCATGGTAACAGATAAATTACGAGGGGCGGAGAGACATCATGTATAGTTGGAACATGAACTGATGGGGCCTATTTGAAGTAATTTATTAAGAAGCCAATGGACAATATAAACTTTCTGACTGTGTGGGGCATCTGACTGCTTTCCAAGAAGAGCGCAACTGATTTAACAATATTGTGATAGTGTCAAATGAGACTGTACAGGGGCTGAGGCAATGACTAACGACAGCAGTAGAGTAAATGTTGCAGGATTGTCTACAAGCACACTTGTACAATATCATACAAGTGTTAAATTGAATTACTGAATTATTAAGATTTTGATGTGAGACTGTGTTTAGGGTTCTTACTAATGGGGCATTTTTAAGACTTTTACCCTGTCCAAATACCCACACTTGCGATCTTGGCCAGTTGAGAACTGCGGTCAGGCCAGCCTCCACTTTGAAAAACATGGTCATTCTAGCCGCCACGTTATCTTGTGGTGGGTGCATATACTTCTTGTTACGGTAATAGCGTGTAAAAACCCAGATCAGACGAAAAGTGATCTTTTGCTTTCATTTATTGAGCCAGTTTCTCTGTCAATGATGAATGAATGAATGCATGATTGAATTAAGAAAGGTCTGATATGAATGACATAAATAAATAAATTAATTAATTAAAAAAGGTCCTATATTAAATAAATTCATTAATTCATTAATTCATTAATTAATTTAAAAAGGTCTGATATGAAAGATAAATAAATAAATCAAAAGTTTAAAAAACAGTCTGATAACATGAAAATTTATTTGTTCAGTTATATTACATTCATATTGCCAAGTAATATGAAAACAGCTGTCTGATGAGAAATAAGAAAATAAAAGCCTTTTAAAAACTTGCAAAAAATTATTTTTATCTGTAAATTCACATAGTTATAAAAAGAAAATTCCCTGTTTCCCCAAAAAAGTTTCACTTTAGATAAACAGTACACCACTCCAGGATGTGATTCCCCGACTGTCAGGACTGTCTGATGTCCTCATATATGACCAGTGTGTCTTTGAATTCAGATAGCTCTAAAAAGAAAACTCCCTGTTTTCACAAACCAGTTCCAATTCAGATTGACAGCCCACTACCCCAGGGTAAAGCCCATCCAAATACTCAAATACTACCTGTTCTGCCTATGATTTTGGATAGCTCTAAAAAGGAAACTTCCTGTTTCCACAGACCAGTTTCAATTCAGATTGACAGTACACTACCCCAGGGTGTCACGCAGCCAGTTTTGGGATGATCTGATGTTGCATTACATATTAAAAGCCCTCCAAATACTCATATCTTACCTGTTCTGCCTTTGATTTTGAATAGCTCTGAAAAGGACACTCATGTTTTACCTATTCTGCTTGTGATTTTGAATAGCTCTAAAAAGGAAACTTCCTGTTTCCACAGACCAATTTCAATTCAGATTGACAGTCCACTACCCCAGGGTGTCACTCAGCCAGTTTCAGGACGATCTGATGTTGCATTACATAATAAACGCCATCCAAAAACTCATATATGAGCAGTTTAGTCTGATTTTGGATAGCTCTAAAAAGGAAACTCCCTGTTTCCACAGAACATTTTCAATTCATATTGACAGTCCACTACCTCAGGGTGTCACTCAGCCAGTTTCAGGACGATCTGATGTTGCATTACAAAATAAAACCCTCCAAAACTCATATTCTACCTGTTCTGCCTGTGATTTTGAATAGCTCTAAAAATGAAACTCCCTGTTTCCACAGACCAGTTTCAATTGAGACAGTTTCAGGACGATCTGATGTTGCATTACAAAATAAAAGCCCTCCAAAAACTCATATATGACCAGTTTTGTGTTCTAAAATGGAAACTCCCTGTTTCCACAGACGAATTTCAATTCAGATTAATAGTCCAGTACCCCAGGGTGTTCCTCAACCAGTTTTCAGGACGATCTGATTTTGCATTACATAATAAAACCATCCAAAATATCGTATTCTACCGGTTCTGCCTGTGATTTTGAATAGCTCTAAAAAGAAAACTCCCTGTTTCCACAAACCAGTTTCAATTCAGATTAACAGTCCACTACCCCAGGGTGTCACTCAGCCAGTTTCAGGACTGTCTGATGTTGCATTACAAAATAAAAGCCCTCCAAAAACTCATATTTGACCAGTTTTGTCTTTGATTTTGGATAGCTCTAAAAAGGAAACTCCCTGGTTCCACAGAACAATTTCAATTCAGATTAACAGTCCACTACCCCAGGGTGTCACTCAGCCAGTTTCAGGACTGACTGATATTGCATTACATAATAAAAGCCATACAAAAACTCATTTATGACCAGTTTTGTCTGAATTCAGATAGCTCTAAAAAGGAAAATCCCTGTTTCCACAGAAAAATAGTACTCCTTCCCATAGTATCACTTACACTACTTTAGGACTGTGTAGACAAAACAGTGTATATACAAGTTTTGGTGGGCTCTTATTTTGGAATTCAACATCAGACAGTCCTGAAATGGAGTAAGTGACACTGTGAGAAAGTGTACTGTCAATCTGTCAATGTGAATTGAAATTATTTTGTGGAAACAGGCAGTTTCATTTTTAGAGCTATCCAAAATCATCAGCAGAACAGGCAGAATATGAAATTTTGGAGGGTTTTATTTTGTAATGCAACATCAGATCGTCCTGAAACTGGCTGAGGGACCCCCTGGGGTACTGGACTATTAATCTGAATTGAAATTAGTCTGTTTAAACAGGGAGTTTCCTTTTTAGAGCTATTCAAAATCACAGGACGAACAGGTAGAATATGAGATTTTGGAGGGGTTTTATCATGTAATGCAAAATCAGATCGTCCTGAAACTGGCTGAGGGACACCCTGGGCTACTGGATTATTAATCTGAATTGAAATTGTTCTGTGGAAAAAGGGAGTTTACTTTTTAGAGCTGTCCAAAATCAAAGACAAAACTGCTCAAATATGAGTTTTTTGAGGGCTTTTATTTTGTAATGCAACATCAGATCGTCCTGAAACTGGCTGAGTGACACCCTGGGGTAGTGAACTGTCAATCTGAATTAAAACTGGTCTGTGGAAACGGAGTTTCCTTTTTAGAGCAATTCAAGGGCTTTTATTGTGTAATGCAACATCAGATCGTCCTGAAACTGGCTGAGTGACACCCTGGGGTAGTGAACTGTCAATCTGAATTAAAACTGGTCTGTGCAGTTTTTTAGAGCAATTCAAAATCAAAGACAAAACTGGTCATATAAGAGTTTTTGGAGGGCTTTTATTATGTAATGCAACATCAGATCGTCCTGAAACTGGCTGAGGGACACCCTGGGGTACTGGACTATTAATCTGAATTGAAATTGTTCTGTGGAACCATGGAGTTTCCTTTTTAGAGCTCTCCAAAATCAAAGACAAAACTGGTCAAATATGAGATTTTGGAGGGATTTTATTTTGTAATGCAACATCAGATCATTAGTACATATTCTATGCATGCAATAAATATAATGCATATGCTTGTAGTTAGTTGAGCTGAGATACTTTATGCTTGCAAAAGAAAGCATCCATATGCTGTAAATCTTCAATACAAAGCATGCCTATTCTGTAAAGCTTCAATTCAAAGAAAGCGTATGCTGTAAAGCTTCATTTACAGCTAGAGTTCATTCATGCACGTAATGTTAGAAGTACAGCTTGAACTTTGTAAAGGTGTTTCTTACATTTAAAATAAGTTCTTAATTTCAATGCATATACATTGTTCTCAGGTTTGATGCATATCAAGAATATGTTCGAGCTTCTATGCACGGAAAGATAATGTTAGTGTTTCTTAGCATTACAAAGCGTGCATCTGCTTTAAAGCTAGACTTTAAAGCATGCAAATGTTGTAAAGCTTTTTTTCCAGCTATGTTTAGTTCATGCATGCAATACAAAGCATGCATATGCTGTATTTACTTGAGTTGAGTTAGTTCATGCATGCTATACAAAGCATGCATATGATATATTTACTTGAGTTGAGTTAGTTCATGCATGCAATGCAAAGCATGCATATGCTGTAGTTAGTTGAGTTGAGAGAGTTCATGCATGCAATACAAAGCATGCATATTGTGTAAAACTTCAATTCAAAGAATGAATATGCTGTAAAGCTTTTTTTCCAGCTATGTTTAGTTCATGCATGCAATAGAAAGCATGCATATGCTGTATTTACTTGAGTTGAGTTAGTTCATGCATGCTATACAAAGCATGCATGTGATATATTTATTTGAGTTGAGTTAGTTCATGCATGCAATGCAAAGCATGTATATGCTGTAGTTAGTTGAGAGAGTTCATGCATGCAATACAAAGTATGCATATTGTGTAAAACTTCAATTCAAAGAATGAATATGCTGTAAAGCTTTTTTTCCAGCTATGTTTAGTTCATGCATGCAATAGAAAGCATGCATATGCTGTTAAACTTTAATTCAAAGGTTGCATAAACTGCAAGTGGGATGTGTGTCCATTTGCCATTTATTCAACGGGAACGCTATAATAGGCTAGTGGGACGAATGTCGGCCAACCTATTAAACCGATCCAATTCATTAAACTCATACAATAAATTGCAAGTGGACACATATCCCACTTGCAATGGGATAGCTATAGTAGGTTAGTGGGATGATTGTCCACCAATCAATTATACCAATCCCATACAATATATTGCAAGTGGGATATGTGTTCACTTGCAAGTTATTATATGGGTCCGGTTTAATAGATTGGTGGACAATCATCGCACTAACCTACTATATCCATCCCATTGAATACATTGCAAGTGGGATATGTGTCCACTTGCAATTTATTGTATGGGATCGGTATAATAGGTTAGTGGGATGATTATATCCCCATCACTTAAGTTGATCTAATACAATAAATTGCAAGTAGGATGTATGTCAATGTGCAATTTATTGAACGGGATTGCTATAGTAGGTTCATGGGATGATTCTCCACAAACCTATTAAACCGATCCCATTGAATAAAAAGCAATTGGGACGTATGTCCATTGCAATTTATGGAATGAGATCACTATAATAGCTTCATTGGATGATTCTATCCCCATCACCTAAGTTGATCCACTAAAGTAAATTGCAAGTAGGAAGTATGTCCATTCACAATTTACTGAATGGGATCGCTATAGTAGGTTTATGGGATGATTGTCCACCAACCTATTAAACCGATCTCATTGAATACATTGCAATTGGGATGTATGAATACATTGTAAATGGAATGTTTGTCCATTTGCAATTTATTGAATGGGATCGCTATAATAGCTTAGTGGGATGATTGACCACAAACCTATTAAACCGAACCCATGCAATAAATTGCTAGTGGGATCTGTGTCCATTTCCAATTTATTGAATGGGATCGCTATCGTAGGTTCATGGGATGATTGTCCAGCAATCTATTAAACCGATCCCATTCAACAAATTGCAAATGGACACATATCCGATTTGCAATTTTTTGTATGGGTTCAGCTTAATAGGTTAGTGCGATGATTGTCCAGCAATCTATTAAACTGATCCCATTGAATAAATTGCAATTGGGATGTGTGTCCATTTGCAATTTATTGAATAGGATCGCTATAGTAGGTTCATAGGATGATTGTCCACCAATCTATTAAACTGATCCCATTGAATACATTGCAATTGGGATGTGTGTCCATTTGCAATTTATTGAATGGCTTTGCTATGATTCTATCCCCATCACCTAAGTTGATCCACTACAGTAAATTGCAAGTAGGATGTATGTCTATTTGCAATTTATTGAATGGGATCGCTATAAGAGGTTTGTGGGATGATTGTCCACCAATCTATCAAACCGATCCCATTCAATAAATGGGAAATGGACACATATCCCACTTGCCATCTATTGAGCGGGATGTGTGTAGTAAATGGCTGTGTCCACTGACGTAATATCTGGGGCCCATTAAATAAATTAGAAATGTACACGGCCATTTCCAATGTATTCAATGGGCTCTAGATTGTTTTTTTAATAAATTTTAAATCAAGGCCCATTCATGATAAAAAATAATTTTACTGCACTCAGCAGGTCCCCCTGAGTCCATAGCACCCAGTTTCATGCCAAAATTCCACTGTCCACGAAACCTCTATTTCAGACAATGGAATAAATTGCAAGTGGGATCTCCATATCTCAAATCGGAAAAAGGTTAGACAGCTAGAACTTGCATTCCTGTCTGAGTCTCAGTGCACTCTATCAGAATCCAGAGTTTCAAGAAGAACGAAGAAACTTTTTTCAGACCAAATAAAACTCTAAGGCGAACCCTTTGGAGTACGTACCAAATAAAACTCTAAGGCGTACCCCTTGGAGTACGTACGTACGTACCCCTTGGAGTTTTTTTCGGTGGAAATTTTTTTTTCTCCAATCTTCTTAAAACTCTGGATTCTGATAGAGGGCACTGAGACTAAGACAGGAATGTAAGTTTTGGAGGCCCTTGAGCCTTCCAGGTCTGAGATATGGAGATCCCACTTGCAATTCATGCCATTGTCTGAAATAGTGGTTTCGTGGACAGTGGAATTTTGGGATGAAAGTGGGTGCTGTGGACTCAGGTGGACCTGCTGAGTGCTGAATTTTTATCATAAATTGACCTTTATTTAAAATGTCCAAATAAACACTATGTGGATTGTGTTTTATTAACGTCTACACCTACCCCAGCCTTAAACTTACCTTTTACAATAATGAAATACTAATTATTGTTGTACAGTATGACAAAAATTATATAAACACTATGTGGAGCCCATGCAATAAATCAGAATTGGGACAATCATCCCAATTCCAATTTATTCAGTAGGCTCCTCGTAGCAGTTCCGTGGACACACATATATTATAGTGTCTAATTTGCATAAAAATTATGTAGTATTGAAAAGATCCCACCTGCAAATTATTTAATAGGCCTTCTGTACAGGGCCCATGGACACAAGTGAATAAAGTTTATTTTTCATAAGTATGAGTGATATTGTTGATGACACCCCCTCTACTGTACTCAGCACACTCAACGGAACCCATTCATGTCAGTTTCATGTCATAATAGTGTATAATTTACATGAAAATTATGTAGAATTGAAAAGATCCCATCTGCAACCTATTTATTGGGCCTTCTGTACAGGTCCCGTGGACACAAGTGAATAAAGTGTATTTTTCATAAGTATGAGAAATATTGTCGATGAAACCATCTCTACTGTGCCCAGGACACTCAACAGAACCCATTCATGCAACTTTCAGGTCATAAAATAGTGTAATTTGCATAAAAAATGAATGTCCACGGAACCACTATGAAAACGGGTGGAAAACGCTAGGCGCGCCGCTTTCTCCTCCTTTCCAAAGCACTTGTTTGTTAACATTAATGCACTGTGAACTAACATGAACGAACAATGAATGAACAACTGTATTTTTATTAAATAATGTTAACAAAGATAAATAAATAGTGTAATAAATGTATTGTTCATTGTTTGTTCATGTTAGTTAACACATTAATACAAAGTTAATACATTGCATGCTCTTGCTCTTAAAGTGCTGTCTGTCCCTGCATCTTCAGCACCAGTTGAAAGAGTTTTTAGTGCTGGAGGACTTATTATGAGGCCCCATCGAGCAAGCCTAGGATTAAAAATGCTCTCATCTCTTATATTTCTCAAGTGCAACAATGGACTTCTGTAAAAAGTACAGCTATGATCAGCTGTTTCTCCATCATGGCTTAGCTTTCAATGTTGTTATGGGAAAGGATGAAGCTGATTGGTTGATTCTTGTCACATGACCTGCGGTGCACTTGCTGCGTTCTGAAAAATTTAGATGTTTCTCATTTAATTTTCTACCTGTTAGATTGTGTTTTATTAACGTCTACACCTACCCCAGCCTTAAACTTACCCTTTACAATAATGAAATACTAATTATTGTTGTACAGTGTAACAAAGATAAATACACACACACACACACACACATAGATAGCTGAAGATGTTCATGTTTATTACTTAGTTTTTTTGTTGAAAATGCTCCTTTGGTTTATTACAAGTAATAAGTTCAAGAATGGGAACATGTGCATTGCAGTCATTTTGGAGTTAAAATGTTTTGTAATTTTTTTAGTGACACCTGTGTTGCTTGAACCTGTTAGATTGTGTTTTATTAACGTCTACACCTACCCCAGCCTTAAACTTACCTTTTACAATAATGAAATACTAATTATTGTTGTACAGTATGACAAAAATTATGCTGTATTTATGTGCGCATGCCCAGTAGCGCCAAACATATCCCTTCTAGCCTTAACCGCGCGCATGTGTCATATCCCGAGCTTTGCGTGTGCGCACTGTGCGAAGGCATCAGAGTAAATCAAATGTAAATAAAGTAAATAAAAATAATTTGATCCTACAGCTTCAAACTTGGTCGGTGTCCTGCAGAGTTTAGCACCCAACCCTAATTAAACACACTTGAACCAGCTAATCAAGCTCTTACTAGACACATTAGAAACTTCCAGATAGGTGTGTTAAGGCCAGCTGGAGCTAAACTCTGCAGGGCATTGGCCCTCCAGGATCTAGTTTGGAGACCCCTGTCCTACAGAGTTGTTACTTTGCACATGCTTTTTGATCATTACAAATAATAATGTAAAATGATTTTCTTAGAATAGGAGATATGCTGTCTCTCGCATCACATACAGTATCAATAGTTAAGTATGTGTGTCTTGACTTGGACTCGAAACTTTTGGACTTGGACTTGACTTGGTCTTGACTAGTCCTGGTCTTGGACTTGTCTTGGACTCGACAAAGCTGGACTTGACTACAGCTCTAGGGCCCGCTGAATAAATTGGAAATGGGATGTTTCTTTATGTTTGACTAAAAATAACATTCATATTGGGGCCAGGGCCTAGGGACTTCGAATGCTTGACCGTGGGGCTCAAAAATTTGCATAAATATTCAGGGGAAAAAAACAGACATGTGCTCGCCCCTTTTCTGACCATTTGACCCCTAAAGGAGGACGTAGGGTCACCAAACTTTTCCGCCCGATCGAGGGGGTGCCCTTCAGACAAAGATTTCGAATTCGGCTCGATTCGACCCTTCCGAACCATGTCCACGAACACGCTACAGTAAGCCCATTCAAATAAATTGAAAGAGGGACTTTTTTTGGAAGGTCCCAGGGGGCCCAAATTCGGCACCGTGGCCCCTCCCGAGCGAGGTACCGACAGCTACCTGCTTTATTCCGCAAGGTCCTAGAGCCTCGTTCTTTGGTGCCGTGTGACCGGGGCCCCTAAGTAGCCAGAATCCCGAATCTCAAGGTCCTATGACCAGTTGTCTCTGAACAGGGGACATCCCGCTCGCCAACTAATCGCGTAGCAGTTTGGCGGACACGCGGTCCCTTTTTTGACCTTTTGACCCCTAAAGGAGGGCGTAGGGTCACCAAACTTTCCCGCCCACATTAGGGGCCCGTCACGATAAACTAATGGTGCGCTCGGGTCAATCGGAGCTTTTGGAGCCGTGTCCGCGAACCCAGTATGGCAAACCCTTTCAAATAATCTGGAAGTGGGATATTTTTTAGAAAATTCCCAGTGGTCCCAAATTCGACAGGGGGGTTCGTAGAACTCCCCGGTGCGTCCAGCAGAGAGCGGCAGTTGAATGGAGCGACTTTGCGTCGGCCGTCATAAAACGGCCAGGGGAGGCGCCGGTGAACGTCCGCAGGTCGAGGATGCCTACTCCCTGCAAAAGGAATGCGTGGGGTTGCATTTGGTAAATATAGTTGGGAAGCGGACAAATAGTGGGTCCGTGGGATGGGGCGGTGGCCAGGAGTGGAAGAGAGGGGGTCAA
This sequence comes from Sinocyclocheilus rhinocerous, assembly GCF_001515625.1. Lineage (NCBI taxonomy): Eukaryota > Metazoa > Chordata > Actinopteri > Cypriniformes > Cyprinidae > Sinocyclocheilus > Sinocyclocheilus rhinocerous. The sequence goes on along the minus strand of NW_015665796.1, from coordinate 10,861 downwards.
GAGGTCAATGCGTCACTTTAGTGGGTAAGCAGACAAAGAGTGGGTTCATGGGATCCGCAGTGGGTGGGGGCGCTCATCGGGGTATGAGGGGCCAATCCGCAACTTATAGAGGGGAAGCGGACAAATAGTGGGTTCGTGGGACGAGGCCCTCACTTTCAGGGACCCTAGGCACCCGGTAGGGAGATGGACGAATAGTAGTATGCTGGGACGTAAGGGCCCCCGTTTAAGAGCCCCGTCCATTCACCCAAAGGGGGAATGGACACATAACAGGGTTTCGGACGCGTATTCCCCCGTTTAGCCCCAAAATACG
>NW_015665796.1:8412-10151 GCF_001515625.1 Sinocyclocheilus rhinocerous | reverse complement strand
CCCCTATCCCGGGGTTATCAAGCTGGACGTTACGGGGCGAGAGATAAGCACAAAATGCCAATAAGCCAGTTAAATAATTGGCATTCGTCATCCAAATTCACCCTACGATCCCTTACACCCTTTACGCGACATTTGGCAATTTATTTGAATGGGGTTTTGTCCGCTTTGTATGTACTTAACTCTACTAACTACAGTTTTGCATATGCATATATTGGATATCTATATTGATTGCATGAACTAACTCAAGTCAAGTAAACGTCATATGCATGCTTTGTATTGCATGCATGAACTAACCATAGCTGGAAAAGAAGCTTTACAACATATGCATGCTTTACAGTCTAGCTTTAAAGCAAAATTACCTCTAACTGTAAATGAAGCTTTACAGCATTAGCTCTCTTTTTATTGAAGTTTTACAGCATATGCTTGCTTTGTATTGAAGTTTTACAGCATATGCACGCTTTGTTTTGCATGCATGAAATAACTCTCATTGTAAAAGAGGGTTTACAACACATGCATTCTTTGAATTGAAGTTTTACACAATTTGCATGCTTTGCATTGAAGTTTTACAGCATATGCATGCTTTCTGTTGCAAGCATGAACTATCTCATCTCTACTAACTACAGCATATGCATGGTCTTGCAGTGCATGCAGGAACTAAGTCAGCTCAAGTAAATACATCATATGCATGCTTTGTATTGCATGCATGAACAACCATAGCTGGAAAAGAAGCTTTACAACATGTGCATGCTTTACAGTGTAGCTTTAAAGCAAATGCATGCTTTGAATGCTAAGAAACACTAATATTATCTTTCTGTGCATATAAGCTCGAACATATTCTTGATATGCATCAAACCTGAGAACAATATATATGCATTATAAATAAGAACTTGTTTTAAATGTAAGAAACACTTTTACAAAGTGCAAGCTGTACTTCTAACTTTGCTTACATGCATCTGTATTCTTTGAATTGAAGATTTACAGACTATGCATACTTTGTGTTCAAACTTTAAAGCATATGTATGCTTTGTTTTGCATGCATGAAATAACTCTATCTGGAAAAGAAAAGTTACAACATATGAATTCTTTGAATTGAAGTTTTACAGCATATGCATGCTTTGTTCTGCAAGCATGGACTATCAGCTCAACTGACTACAGCATATGCATTATATTGATTGCATGCATGGACTAAATCAACTCTACTAACTACATCATATGCGTGCTTTTGCATTGCATACATGAATTCAACTCTTGAAAATACAGATTATGCATTGCATTGCAGCCATGAACTAACTCAACTCTCATTGGAAAAGAAAATGTATAACATGTGCTTTCTTTGAATAAAGTTTTACACAATATGCATGCTTTGTATTGAAGTTTAAGAGCATATTCATGCTTTCGATTACAAGCATGAACTATTTCAGCTCAACTAACTACAGCATATGCATGCTTTTGCATTGCGTGCATGAACTCATCTCTACTAAATACAGCATATGCATTGCACTGCATGCATGAACTAACTCAACTCAAGTGAAAACAACGTGTTCATGCTTTGTAATGCATGCATGAAATAACTCTCATTGGAATGGAAGATTTATTTGAATTGAAGTTTTACACAATATGCATGCTTTGTATTGAAGTTTTACATCATATGCATGCTTTCTCTTGCAAGTATGTACTATTTCAGCTCAACTAACTACAGCATATGCTTTGCATTGCATGCATGAACTAATTCAACTCAA
>NW_015665796.1:2282-8103 GCF_001515625.1 Sinocyclocheilus rhinocerous | reverse complement strand
AAGTGTAGCACCGCACACGATAAAGAAGAACCACCACCACAAAGAAGAAGATCAATCCACCCGTGGGACCCCAGCTCCTGCAATAAATCAAAAAGAAATAAACTACAGAAATGGACTTAAGACACAATGCAATATGGACATCACTTAATGAAGCAACACCTCACAACAAGGCATCCATACCAGACAGAAGTAAAGAAAGAAACTGAAACCTTAGAAGGATCGAATAGTTAGTCACCTGAGATTATTACAGAACACTCAAACTCAGTAAATGGTCACATACAAGTACAGTTGCACTAATCGATGGCTGATTATGTGCAACAAAAACTACAACCACAAAAACGGTTAATACATTTTACAGGAATAAAGAAAATCAAATCAAATCAATTCAACCAAACAAACTTTACTTCGACAGAAGAGAGGAAAACAACAAAATGGTTTAAATCAAAGAAAAACACAAATGCAGGGGCCAATTTTTATCTTGTATACAAGCGAAAAGAGATGGTCAAGCCTCCCATCACAAACAAAAAATGTGAAGCAGGGCACTAGAATGGCACGTAGACCTACCTTACGTCACTTTGCGCATGCGCGGTAAACACATACGTGACGTACATACGTGATGTCACCGCGCTACAGTCTGCAGCGAGGGGTGTCTCGTATAAACAGCAGCTCTTTAACAGCGCGAAGCCAGCAGCAAATAATCACGGCATAGAGCGAGAGGGAGAATCCATCAGGATATCATGCCAGATAGAACGCTTTACCGGCACGGGTTTGTCACGGTCATACCCACCGATAGCACAATGGGATACCGGACATCATGCCTGAGAGGCGAACAGTCATCAAATCCACTAAGCAGGACCGAAGGGCACCAGCACAAGAACAAAAGTCTTACTACAGCCACCGTCAACACAGGCAAACAAAAGGGAAAAACGGACGTGACGCATTCCAGGTAACAGCCAATCGGCCTTTAAATAGAAGATACAACTCGCTGATAGGCAAACACTGCTGTCAATCACCAAGTCCCGTTACACATGCATGGTCTAAATCAACTCTACAAACTACATCATATGCATGCTTTTGCATTGCATGCATGAATTCAACTCTTGAAAATACAGATTATGCATTGCATTGCATGCATGAACTAACTCAACTCAAGTGAATACAGTGTGTGCATACTTTGTTTTGCATGCATGAAATAACTCTCATTGGAAAAGAAAATTTATAACACGTGCTTTCTTTGAATAAAGTGTTACACAATATGTATGCGTTGTATTGAAGTTTTACTGCATATTCATGCTTTCTATTACAAGCATGAACTATTTCAGCTCAACTAACTACAGCATATGCATGTTTTTGCATTGCATGCATGAACTCATCTCTACTAAATACAGCATAGGCATTGCATTGCATGCATGAACTAACTCTCATTGGAAAATAAGATTTATTTGAATTGAAGTTTTACACAATATGCATGCTTTGTTTGAAGTATTACATCATATGCATGCTTTCTATTGCAAGCATGAACTATTTCAGCTCAACTAACTACAGCATATGCTTTGCATGGAATGCATGAACTAACTCAACTCAAGTGAAGACAGCGTATGCATGCTTTGTTTTGCATGCATGAACTAACTCAACTCAACTAACTACAGTTTTGCAAATGCATATATTGGATATCTATATTGCATGCATGAACAAACTCAACTCAATAAATACAGCATATGCATGCTTTGTATTGCATGCATGAACTAACTTAACTCAATAAATACTGCATATGCATGCATTGTATTGCATGCATGAACTAACTTAACTCAATAAATACAGCATATGCATGCTTTGTATTGCATGCATAAAATAACTCTCATTGGAAAAGAAGCTTTATTTGAATTGAAGTTTTACACAATATGCTTGCTTTTATTGAAGTTTTACATTATATGCATGTTTTGTGTAGCATGCATGAACTATCTCAACTGAAATAAATACTGCATATGCACGCTTTATTTTGCATGCATTTATTAACTCTCATTGGAAAAAAATCCTCTAAAACACATGCATTATTTGAATTGAAGTTTTACATAATTTGCATGCTTTGTATTGACATTTTACAGCATATGAATGCTTTATATTTGAGTATTACAGCATATGCATGCTTTTGCACTGCATACATGAATTAACTCAGCTCTAGTAAATTCAGCATGTGCATTGCATTGCAAGCATGTTTTTCATGCATGAAATAACTCTCGTTGGAAAAGAAGATTTATAACACATGCTTTCTTTGAATCTAAGTTTTACACAATATGCATGCTTTGAATTGACGTTTTACATCATATTCATGCTTTCTATTACAAGCATGAACTATTTCAGCTCACCTAACTACATCATATGCATATTTTTGCATTGCAAGCATGAACTATTTCAGCTCAGCTTATTACAGCATATGCATTATATTTATTGCCTGCATCAACTAACTGAACTCAAGTACAGCATAAGCATATGCTTTGTATTGCTGTTATACAATGTTAACTATCTCAACGCAGGTAAATCCAGTGCTGATCATACGGGTGCTGGATGTGTATTTTCCCAGCCTCACTAGCTGCTGCCTGTCTGTCAGGAAGCTGTTGATCCACTGACAGACGGAGGTGGGCACGGAGAGCTGAGTTAGTTTGGGCAGGAGGAGGTTTGGGATGATAGTGTTAAAGGCCGAGCTGAAGTCCACGAACAGGATCCTCACATAAGTCCCTGGTCTGTCTAGATGTTGCAGAACATAATGCAGTCCCATGTTTACTGCATCGTCCACAGACCTGTTTGCTCTGTAGGCAAACTGAAGAGGATCCAGCAAGGGTCCAGTGATGTCCTTCAGGTGGGCCAGCACCAGTTTTTCAAAAGACTTCATGACCACAGACGTTAGAGCCACAGGCCTGTAGTCATTAAGTCCTGTAATTTTGGATTTCTTTGGGATGGGGATGATGGTGGAGCGTTTGAAGCATGAAGGGACTTCGCACAGCTCCAGTGATCTGTTGAAGATCTGTGTGAAGATGGGGGCCAGCTGGTCAGCACAGGATTTCAGACAGACTGGTGTAACACAGTCTGGGCCTGGTGCTTTTTTCCTTTTCTGCTTCCGGAAGACCTGGCGCACCTCGTCTTCACTGATCTGAATTGCAGGTGTGGGGGAGAGGGGGGTTGCTGTAGGTGTGAATGGTTGTGTGGAGAGGTGTTCAGGGCGGGTGTGGGGTGTTTTTTCAAACCTGCAGTAGAACTCGTTTAGATCGTCTGCCAGTTGTTGATTCTCCACAGTGCTGGGGGATGGTGTCTTGTAGTTGGTGATTTCTTTCAGACTTTTCCACACTAATGCTGAGTCACTGGAAGAGAATTGAGTCCTTATTTTTTCTGAATAATTCCTCTTTGTCACTCTGATCTCCTTTTCCAGTGTGTATTTGGCCTTTTTATACAAGACATTGTCCCCCTTCCTGTGAGCATCTTCTTTGGCCTGACGGAGCTGTCTGAGTTTTGCAGTGAACCATGGTTTGTCGTTGTTGTAAGTTAGGTGAGTCCTGCTAGGAATGCACATGTCTTCACTGAAACTTTACAGTCTCTGTGAGCTCGTCCAGATAGGTGGCAGCAGCTTCAAAAACACTCCAATCAGTGAGGTCAAAACAAGCTTTTAAATCCTGCTCTGCTTCATTAGTCCATCTTTTTACAGTCCTTAACAGTTTAGCTGATTTCAGTTTCACAGTTCAGAGACCAAACAGTGGTCAGAGAGCCCCAAAGCTGCCCGTGGAACAGAGTGATATGCATTCTTTATTGTGGTGTAACAGTGATCCAATATATTACTGTCTCTGGTGGGACATGTGATGTGCTGTCTGTATTTTGGCAGTTCACGGGAGAGATTTGCTTTATTAAAGTCCCCAAGAATGATTAAAACCCCGGGTGTTGTTGTTCTGTCTCTGTGATCAGATCTGCGAGTTTCTGTAAAGCGGAGCTCACGTGCGCTTGCGGAGGAATGTACACACTTACGAGAATGAACGAGCAAAACTCCCGCGGCGAATAGAACGGCTTGCAATTAATGAAGAGCACTTCTAGATCTGAACAGCACATCTTCTTTAACACAGTTACATCTGTACACCACCTCTCATTGATGTAAAAGCATGTCCCGCCGCCGCGCGATTTCCCCGTTGATTCTGCGTCGCGATCTGCTCTAAACAGCTGAAAGCCCGGCAGACTCAACGCGCTGTCCGGAATGGCGTCTTTCAGCCAGGTTTCCGTGAAACACAGAGCAGCAGAGTTTGAAAAATCCTTATTTGTCCGGGAGAGCAGAAGGAGCTCGTCCGTTTTGTTGGGTAGAGAGCGGAGATTTGCCAGATGGATGCTTGGCAACGACGTTCTGAATCCGCGCTGTCTGAGCTTCACGAGCGCGCCGGCTCGCTTCCCCCGTCTGCGCGCTCCCCTGACTACAATGTCCAGCAAAACATCAGAATAATCGAAAACCGGTGAAATATCGGGTGGTGTGTACTTCCGAATGTCCAGCAATTTGTTTCTGGTGAAACTGATTGCAGGGATATAACTAAAGACAGGACAAACTAACAGAAACATAAAAACAACTGCAGAGCACGCCACGGAGGCAGCCATCAGCGTCGGCGCCATCTTGGAATCTTGTGGTTTTCAAGGCCAAAAATGGCTGGACCCTCTGCACTATGCAGTGACTGATCCTGCAGGCATGGGTAGCTAACCCATGCCAGCCCTGGTGGGGTCTATTCCCTCCTGTCAGCAGTCTTTCCAAGCTGTCACTAGGTCTTTCCCTGGTTCTCAGCTGCCCTTTCACAGCAGTCACTAGTTTAACCAGGTAGTTTAGTTTGCATGTTAGGACTAGGTGATATGATCCCAATATTTAGCACCATTTAGCCGCACTATAGAACATTTTCTCCTTCGCTGTGAGCAGAAGCAATTGTTATGCTCTGATTTTGGTTCAGCAAGAATCCAGGATCATGGGCTAATCCATGTCCGTGGTCCTTGCCTCAATACCCAATAATCAGTCGTGAATTTACAGTTGTGAATGTATGCGTGACTGGGGAACAATAAGAAAAGGACTAGTATGGTAAGATGGATAGATGAAGACGGTACAATTCTTCACTGCAGTCATCGGGTGGGGATGCTTGACGTTTTGATAATATATTTTGCTGTATCATATCTTTCATGGATTATGCCAGTTCCCTGGAGCTGTCCTCTCATGCCCAACTCCTTCAGCAGCCTTATAGTGGAACTAGCCACAAAGCCCCTGCAGCCCACTTCCACCACTGTCTGCCTCAGCTGCCAAGTTTGTATATCGCAGCTTCTTCCTTTCAAAGGCCTCGTTAATGGCGTCATTCCAAGGAACTGTCAGTTCAACTATTATGACGATCCAACATGAGTTGGACCAGAGAACCAGGTCTGGGCGCAGATTGGTGACTGCAATTTCAAATGGGAAAGTGAGTCTGTGGATTAAGTCGACTCGCATTTCCCAGTCCCTGGCTAAATTCAGATAGCCTACGTCAGGGGACAGACACTTCGCCCGCTTTTTCTCCCCTTCCCTAATGTGACCGAGTGGATAATAAGGATGGTGTACAGGGTGGGGCATAATTATTTATTTCACCCTATAAATAGCGCAAAGGTTGGCAGGTTGCATAACTTCCTGACGTTTGATCCTTTCCGTCTCCTTCCGGTGTTGTGACCCTGAAGCGCTATAGCGAGGTATGAGCGTGGCATTTGTTTAGATGCTGTAAGAGCTTGTATAAGGACGTTTTTGTTTTTCACATGGTTTTTTCTATGTTAATTGCAGAGAGATAACCCC
>NW_015665796.1:0-1786 GCF_001515625.1 Sinocyclocheilus rhinocerous | reverse complement strand
GTTTCTCTCTTTTTAGATGGTTATAAATGTGAAGTTGATCGCTTACTCAGAGATTTCAGTACTGATTGTTAATAAAAGTGTTGTCCTTGAAGGTCACGTCTCTGTTCTTCATTCACTAGCTATAGAACTTGTGTTGCTGTGTTTAATTATTTCCGTGGGTATCTAACCCCGGTGGCGTAGTCGGAATCAAGTTGATCATTGGCTATCGCTCGGTTACATCTGGCGTAGTCGGCAGGGTCATGCTTGTGTGAAGCGGGACGTGACTTCCAAGTGTAACTATATATATATATATATATATAGATTTTTTTTCATATCCCTTGCGTTTTTTTTTTTTTGACGTTTTTGTTGTTGTTTCTCTTCAGCTCAGTTTAATGGGTTCCATGACCGAATGGTGTATGTGCCCAGGGAAAGGAAGTGTCCTGTCTTTAGAGGTACTGTGGGAATCGGAATAGCCGAGTGGGTAGATGAGGTCCGCGCAAGTATGCGGGCCCGGGGTCTTACATCTGTTGATTAAGCCTACTTTATTTACGATCATTTGGAGGGGGAAGCTAAAAATGAAATCAAATATAGATCTAGAGCAGAGAGGGAGGACCCAGATCGGATTCTTTCTATTCTTCAAGAAATGTATGGATGCCCTCAGTCTTATGTTGCATTGCAAGAAAAGTTTTTTTCTCGTAAACAAATTGAGGGTGAGTCGTTACAGGAGTATTCTCATGCTCTGTTTAGACTTATGAATGAGGTGTTTGAAAGTGCCCCAGATACAATGCCTAACTCTGCCATATTGTTGAGAGACCAGTTTATTGAATATGTTATTGATCCAGCCCTTCGAAGGGCACTGAAACAAATAGTCCGAGCCCATCCAAGTTATACTCTCTTGGATATCCGTAAAGAGGCTATTCGATGGGAGCGGGAAGGTATGTCTGTAGAGGGGCGGGCACGAAGTTATTCTGTATTCTCACTGTGTGCTACGCATGTATCTACTATACGAAACATCTCTAGTACAGGTAATTATTCTGCTGAAATTGCTGAAATAAAAGAACTGTTGAAACGACAACAAGAACAATTAAATTAGCTTGGGGAACAGCTTTCCCATTTGCAGAATCTTCCTAAGCGGCCTCCAGTACATCGTAATCAAGTCGTGTGTAGGCGTTGTCAACAGCCTGGCCACTTTGCTAGTCATTGTGATAATGAACGGGTTGAACCCCAACCACAGTCTCATTTCAGACAGAGGATAGGATCCCAGCAGCAGCTGTCGGAAAACTAACTCCCTCTGAGTCGCTGAGTCACGGTTCAGGAGGGGACAGCTCTGACTCAAGTAATTCTAACGAGGTAAGCTGCCTCAATGTGTCGAAATTAGTGGGTTCATGCCCGTCAGTTATGGTTCTTATGGGGGGAGGACAGGGTGCCATGTCTGTTGGATACTGGATCAATGGTGTCCATGGTAGCAGAGAGTTTTTTTCCCCAACATTTTAGTGAACAACTCCATTCTTGTAATTGGTTACAACTCAGAGCTGCTAATGGGCTTGATATACCCTATCTTGGGTATGCTGAAGTGAATGTAGAGGTTTTGGGAAAAGTTATACCAAATAAGGGGATCCTTGTTGTAAAAGACACACCTAGTTTGTGGTCAAAAACAAAAATTCCAGGTGTTTTGGGAATGAACATTATTAGTGAGTGTTATGATTTGCTGTTAGTCAGCATGGTGCTTCTCTTTTCAGCCTCCCATGTGTCCAGCAGGCCTCTAAGGAGTGGCAACAGGCGCTCCAGTTTTGTCAGGATGCTCCCT
>NW_015665795.1:803-1176 GCF_001515625.1 Sinocyclocheilus rhinocerous | reverse complement strand
CTGCTTCTGATCTCTTCTGATGAACTGAACTAAAACAGAGAGAGAGTAAAGTTCAAACTTACTGTATGTAACAAATCAGCTATACATTTATCATTATCAAATTCACTTTAAAGAACACTTTTTAATTAATATGCGGTTTATACAAAAATAGTGAACTGACCTGTGATAATATGACAATATTAAAAGTCATGCTGTAATCATATTTTTATATAAATGTTATACCTGAGATCAGGCTGTGAATCTCCACTGTTAAACATTAATGGCTGAATCATAGACCCCTCACTCTTCACAGATACACAGCTGGACTCTGCTTCTGATCTCTTCTGATGAACTGAACTAAAACCGAACAGATTTAATACTTTATGATGCCAAT
>NW_015665795.1:0-730 GCF_001515625.1 Sinocyclocheilus rhinocerous | reverse complement strand
TGTATATATATATATATATATATATATATATATATAAACAAAATAAAAAAACTTAAGGAGTCTTTATGGTCTTATTGTTTTTAATATTAAATATATTGGATATATTTAAATTAAATATATTAAATTTTTGTACTTTGCATTTTTGTACTTTGTAACATAGTAATTAAACAGCCTTATATTGTTATACATCATTCTGTTTAAAATGGAAATTAATCATTAATTACTCGCCCTCATGTCGTTCCAAACCTGTAAGACCTTCGTTCATCTTCAGAACACAAGTTAAGATATTTCTGATGAAATCCGAGAGCTCTCTGACCCTGCATTTACAGCAACGTGAACGCACATCGAAGACTGACACTGAAGAGAAGACATTTCTGAATTAAGTTGTTATTTTGTTTTCTTTGCACACAAGAAGTATTCTCGTAGCTTCATGACATTACGGTTGAACCACTGATGTCACATTGAATTGATGGCTGTTATACAGATGAAGTTTCCCTTAGAAAATTCACTCTTTTAAATGTCACCAACTACAGAAAATCCAGCATTCCAGTCAAAAACAATATCATGGGTTTATTTATTGTAATTATTTTATGAAATGCATAATGTGTTTAAAGATTCCTGGATCCAGATATTCATTTTGAGTAGTTGCAAGAGAAAAAAAAAATGTAGACGTGTTTCTGACGCAAGATTACACAAATAACATAAAGGTGAGATATTCTCCTTATATTAA
>NW_015665794.1:244-2067 GCF_001515625.1 Sinocyclocheilus rhinocerous | reverse complement strand
TTTTCAGAATTGTGATTTGCTCTGCACTTCTCGGCCACCGTAGACTCTGATTGCACAAGTCAAAAAAGTCCCATGAGAGAAGAATATTATACTGCCCCCCAGTGGTGCAGTTCTTACAGTTTTTATTGTATTTCACACCGCCCGAGGGACTGCTAAAGAGAGGCAATGGGTCTACAAATGAGCACTAACAAGACAGTCATAAAGCTGTCAAGAGGATAAACACGGGCAATTATGTAAGATGACTTTACTTCTGTTTATCTACACAAGACCCTCTTTTGAAAAAAAAAAAGATGGCTGGGTAAATAATGCATGGGCTTAATGTTTCTCACACTCAGGACAAAACCCTAACCATATGTATTAAAATTTGGAGCGTAACTTATGTGTACTGCATTGTTTGTGCTACAGACATACATGCAACTGCCTAGCAAGATAGTAAACATCTTAGTAACCACATAACAATGCAACCAGCACTTAAATATAGCTTTAAATGACTATAAGTGAATATAGCTTTATAATTCAAGCCTGCAGTTTCCATCATTTTCATCCTCACTGATGAATGCTTCTCTATAGATTCCGCTACAGAATAAAAAAAAAAAAACAGTCCAACTTTTTATCTCACAATTTTAAAAACACACACTCACACTCACACACACATATGTTGCATATAAACTCGGAATTCTGCAAGAATTCAGATTTTTTTTCCCCTCTGAATTCTGAGTTTACACCTTGCAATTCAGATTTTAAAAAAAAATCTGCTACAGATTAAAAAAAAAGTTAATTGCAACTTTTTATCTCACAATTCTGACTTTTTCTTCTCAGACTTTTTTTTCAGTTGCAAGTTAAAGTAGCAATTCTGACTTTTTTCTCTATCTCTATCATATGAATTTCTTTAAATTTCTATTCAGTTTTCATTCTACTTCCTTATATTTTAAATTTAAATCGCAATTTAGCATCCTGTTTACTACCTTGATTCAAATTCAAGTCAAATTCTGGAAAAAAGCAAAAAAAAAAGCTGTACTGAGTTAAACTGCTGTGGTTTTCAGGCATTATGCTCACACTTAAACTGACATTGATCCTCCAGCTTACTGTGAAAACTGCCCTCATTTCCCACTCAAAAGGCATCTTTGTATGTGGAGCAGCACATCTTTACTCATTTGCAGCTGTCAGTACAGCGGTAACCGAAGACGTAGGTGATGGGTTGGCATTTGAGATGAAAGCCGAGGTCATCACTGGAGCGAGACGTTCTTTCAGAGATCACAGACCTGACGGTGAAACTGAGAGGGTGATTCAGAGATTGTCTCCTCCACACGGCCATAACACGCGAGATCTCACTCTCCCAGATCTCAAACGATTGGAGGATCACATCTACGATCTCAGAGCGATATCATGGGGTCCATTTCAAATTCATTTCAACAGATCCAGCAGCAGGCAACTCTTCACACTCAGCACAGGTGTCAGTTTGGTGAAATACTGTTGGTGTACCGAACGCTCTGGTTTGTCATGCTACATCTCCGGTCCATAAAATCCATAAAACATATCAGCACTGTTTGACGTCTCAATGTGATGTCAGGCTTGACGGACTGTGACAGTTCTCAGGGTTCACTCGCAACAGATGGATAAAGAACAATGTGTTCTCCATCCTGAAAAAGCTTGGGTGCAAAGAGCTTTTCAGAAATGGTTTTAGTACAAGTACACAAAGTAAAGCTGATATTAATATATATATATAGATATATTATGTATATAAATAAGACATACAATATTTAATCCTTATAAATATCTATCTATCTATCTATCTATCTATCTATCTATCTATCTGTAGACAG
>NW_015665794.1:0-173 GCF_001515625.1 Sinocyclocheilus rhinocerous | reverse complement strand
ATAGATAGATAGATAGATAGATAGATAGATAGATAAATAGATGATTTGGTCATTAATTTTATTAATCTATTTTATTTCAAATGGATTTAATTTTATTATGTAAATTTATTATTAATTGTATTTAATAGTAAATTATATTATTTTATATTTTACATATTTAATATATATATATA
>NW_015665793.1:0-700 GCF_001515625.1 Sinocyclocheilus rhinocerous | reverse complement strand
TAGATACATAAAATATGATAGATAGATAGATAGATAGATAGATAGTGTCATTCACACAAATACTAAACATCATGGTAACACACATGATACTGAAATAATGCAATACACGTTATTTTAACAACATTAGATGTAAGATAAAACCCTAACGTACGCAACTGATAAGAACAAAAATAAGAAGAAACATAGTTATTTCAGTGAAAAGAAAAGATCAAATGTCATGCGGGGAATTCTGGGAATGTCAGTTTACGTTTTTTCACTGTAAATTATACAATTACTTTCTTTTTCACTATTCTGGAATTGTGTCAATTTATGGTTTTTCACTGTAAATTATACGATGACTTTTTCTTTTTCACTTCCAAAGATCGTGATTTTAACAGTATTTTACTGTAAACATTCATTAAATTTATTTATGCAGTTATTCACTGTATATAGTAAACTTAGTCTTTTACTGTTAAAATCACAATAATTTTTTACAGTTAGACTGACTGACTGACTGACTGACTGACTGATTGATTGATTGATTGATAGATAGATAGATAGATAGATAGATAGATAGATAGATAGATAGATAGATAGATGAAACCACACAATGCCCCTAGAGCCTTGCGCTCAGAAAATTATAAACTTCTGGTAGTGCCTACAGGATCAAGCAGACAGGCGATCAAGCTTTTGCAGTAATGGGGCCGAGACTGTGGAATAA
>NW_015665792.1:290-600 GCF_001515625.1 Sinocyclocheilus rhinocerous | reverse complement strand
TATTTAACTAGGATGCATTAAATTGATCAGAAGTGACAGTAAAGACACTTAGAACTTTACAAAAGATGTTTTTCAAATAATGCTGTTCTTTTGAACTTTATATTCATCAAAGGATCCTGAAAAAAATTTATATCTGTTTATACAAGATTTTATAATTTTAAATTTAAAAGCACAACTGTTTTCAACATTGATAATAATAAAAATGTTTCTTGAGCAGCAAATCAGCATATTAGAATGATTTCTGAAGGATCATGTGACACTGAAGACTGGAGTAATGATGCTGAAAATTCAGCTTTGCATCACAGGAATA
>NW_015665792.1:0-170 GCF_001515625.1 Sinocyclocheilus rhinocerous | reverse complement strand
TTTACTGTATTTTGATCAAATAAATGCAGCCTTGGTGAGCATAAGAGACTTCTTTAAAAAAAAACATACACAACTCTACACAAACTTTTGAATGGTAGAGTAATTTGTAAAATAGGGATTACAATAGAGCCTCATCCCTGAATATTAAACTTCAGCAAATAATATGCTCA
>NW_015665791.1:0-1106 GCF_001515625.1 Sinocyclocheilus rhinocerous | reverse complement strand
AACATTAAAAATTAGATATTTGTTTAATTTTTATTTTGTGTTTGACTGCTAAAAGAAAAAATATTAGTTTTTTATAGACAGTTATTTCCTTTGCGTTGGCAATTTAATGCGCTGCATTATTTTGCTCATTGCGCCCTCCTGTGGCCTCGGGAGACAAGCCAAAAGTTTCCTTCAGACCTATTTAATCTGCATATAAAACATTAGAAATTAGATATTTGTTTAATTTTAATTGTGTTTGACAGTTAAAACAAAAAATATTTGTTGTTTGTCTCAAATTGGGTTAATTTAAAAATACAGTGGTTAAATTGAAACGTTTTTTTCTATTGCTCTTTGTTTTAAAAAAAAAAAGGTTATAAAAAATGTCAATAATTATCGATACCGAACGATATGAAACATTTATATCGTTGATACTTTTTTTAGCTATATCGCTTAGCCCTACTCTTAGCTTCGTAAAATTACGGTTGAACCCCTGATGTCACATGGATTAATTTACCGATGTCCTTGCTACGTTTCTGTGCGTTGATCGTGGTAATATCCTTGCTGTCTATGGGAGTGTCAGAGAGCTCTCGGAATGCATCAAAACTATCTTAATTTGTGTTACGAAGATAAATGAAGGTCTTGCGGGTTTGGAACAGGGTGAGTAATTAATGACAGAATTTTCATTTTTGGGTGAACTAACCCTTTAAGGCTTGGGTACCACATTACTACTATAGCACTAGTTTACAGTGAAACACTGTTTTTCAAACAAAATGCGAAGTTAATGTGCTTTAAAACAGGAAAACATTGCATTAAAATTGCTGTGTGTGGACTCTTCACCTGGTCCAGTTGTCGGCTGAAGCTCTTGAATATGTCCTGCTTGTTGACCTGAAAGACAGGCTTGCCTTCATTAAACACGGCGTGGATCAATACGCCCAGTGAGTACATATCAGAGGCTGCGTCACAGCTGACGGACAGGATGTACTCAGGAGCCACATATTCAGGGTTCGCGAGGCAGAGAGGCGGCAGATTGGGGTCCCACTCTTTGCAAACATACTTGGGCTAAAAGGCAGAAATACATAACTATGTTAAGAGACAGCAGACAACAGAGAGAGCTAAGAATGTTCTGA
>NW_015665790.1:0-1032 GCF_001515625.1 Sinocyclocheilus rhinocerous | reverse complement strand
AAGTTCTCAATCTGTTCTCATGTACGCCAACATGTAAATTACCAAAAAGTTCTCAATCTGTTCTCATGTCCGCCAACATGTAAATTACCAAAAAGTTCTCAATCTGTTCTCATGTATGCCAACATTTAAATTATCAACAAGTTCTCAATCTGTTTTCATGAAAGCCAACATGTAAATTATCAACAAGTTCTCAATCTGTTCTCATGTACGCCAACATGTAAATTACCAACAAGTTCTCAATCTGTATGTACGCCAGTTAAACAACCACGTACATTCCTCTTATGAAAACGCTTTATAAAACATTTATCAAATACTATAAAACTCATATCCGTTAAGCGCTGTTTGCAAGTTCACAACATGTAAATTATCAACAAGTTCTCAATCTGTTCTCATGTACGCCAACATGTTCTTACAAACAGAAACATATTTATAACGAACTTGAAAATATGTTCAAAACATATAAAAATCCGTCACACATTGTGCACTGATCTAATGCATTCTGCACACCTTAAAACAATTAATTCAATCAAAAACCTGACCAAAACTAGACAGACAAAAGCTCAATGATAGTTGACATGGATCGAGAGGAATGACAAAATAATAATTCTTTGCCACAGTAACATACTGGGGTCCGAGAAATTTGATATCCTTACTGTAGGTTTTCTTAATATTCTTTATTCTAGTTATTATTTTCCTCTTATACTGTAGATTTTCTTAATATTCTTTATTCTAGTTATTATTTTCCTCTTATTCATAAACCTACAAGAGTTAAAGAAAATTCAACAACTTTAACTGATAACATTTTAAAGGCTCTAACTGAAGAAATTAAATCTGATGTTTTATATTCAGACTTGTCTGATCATTTTCCGATATTGCATTATTCTGTAATTAGGGTTAACAGGGCTAAACTCTCAAAAGAAATACATCAAAATAATTGAATTTTATTGATCGATTAAATGACAGTTATTTTGCATGGCACAGCTTAAAACTAAACAAATGAAATTTCTTTTAGGTCATCTTTCTGGTCTGTCT
>NW_015665789.1:0-537 GCF_001515625.1 Sinocyclocheilus rhinocerous | reverse complement strand
TGGTTCAAATGAAGCGAACCTCAGCGCTGTTTCCTTTACATTATAATGTGTTAGCATTGTTTTTTTTAATCGTAATTTATATATTGAGCTCGAAAATATACTTTGCCTCAGCAGCCTTAGGCTGATATTTTATGGCCAGAGTTAAAATAAACAGATCATAGATTTTATGAATTTAGAGTTAAAATAAACAGATCATAGATTTAATTTATGAATTTATGCTTTATTTATTTTACTTACTTTAGTGCCAGTACACCGACACAAATGAATGACTTCGACAATAAACATTATTTATATAAAATGTAATACAAAAAAAAAAATCAGTTGTAGAACCAGATGTGAAACCACTGGCTGTAATATAACATAACACTTTGGAAGGTGTTATTTATTTTTATGACCACTAGATGGGCCACAGCATAAACCGTTTTAAAAAGCTTAGAGTAATGAACCTTTTTCCGATACAATTGTGATGAAAGCTTCACTTCACCATCACTAGATGTAACACTTGACACTGGCTAATTGAAATGGAAGCTTGAAATT
>NW_015665788.1:0-664 GCF_001515625.1 Sinocyclocheilus rhinocerous | reverse complement strand
ACTGCCTCTCTTAAGTCTTTTGAATCACAGCCAGCCAGAGTAACAAATAGAAATTCCCTTCACTCCATATGCTGTTTTATATATCACACTGGAGGCTGAAAATACAACTATTAAAACAGAATATTTTGCTATATTTTACCCTTATAGCATCAATATATATATATAGATCTATTTGGCTGATAACTGTTGCTGCATAGTACACACACATAAATTGCCTGCAAAAGCTGTTTTATGCATTAGAATTACAAACTAAGTGAAGATAATCATTGGTTTCAATTAAATTTAAGCACGGCTAGAATAAATTGCCTGCAAAAGCTGTTTTATGCATTAGAATTACAAACTAAGTGAATATAATCATTGGTTTCAATTAAATTTAAGCTCTCACGGCTAGAAGTCTGCACTGGAACTGCAATAATATATGCAACTGCAACTGAATAGATGAGACTCTGAATTTGATTAAGGCAATGCATGGACGACTTGCTCAGCAGGTCAAGAGAATCCGCAACACCCACAATGACCATTATAAGCTGCCTGTGAAAATGCGGCAGGTTGCTATTGGCGTCACCATGGTTACCTCATGTCCGGAATGTTTATTCAGTTCCCGCAGGATCAAGGTGTTATAGACAATCACCTTTACATCTAAAAATAAACAATGAAATTGAGT
>NW_015665787.1:0-516 GCF_001515625.1 Sinocyclocheilus rhinocerous | reverse complement strand
TACTCATACCTTTTGTTCTTTTAATATTTTGAATTGTTTTTAGCTAAAAAAATTTAAATGTTTATTTTTGAATTGTTTTTAGCTTTATTTTTTTTGTTTTCATTTAAATGTTTTAGTTTTGAAATGTTGTTGTATGCATTTGTCATTTTTATTTAATTTATTTTATTTTCTTAAATGTGTATATATATAGTATTTATAGAGTTTTAGCTTTTAGTTTTAATTACTTTTTCTTATTTGTAAGTCGCTTTGGATAAAAGCGTCTGCTAAATGACTAAAAGTAAAAGTAAAGTAAGTAAAGTAAACAGTATTAGATTGTATCATTTACAGTAGGTGGACAACCAAAATGCCTATTACCGCTGCGTGTACCGCCGCCGCAGGGCCACGGCGTTAACTGCAAGTAAGTCGCGTGTTAAAGTTGTTCACGAAACTACCGCCAGGTGGCGCAAAAGGGACTGTCTGCAAACTGACTGAAATTATATTTTGTTTTGTAAACGGAGATCAAATAACGAAATAAAA
>NW_015665786.1:1223-1804 GCF_001515625.1 Sinocyclocheilus rhinocerous | reverse complement strand
ATAATGTTCTTTTTAGCAGCATCATATGACCCCTTTAATATTTGCTAAATCCTAAGAATGTACTTCCATGTTCTGCAGTTGTAGTTTGTTTGAATACTTAACCTGAAGTCATGGTTATATATATGTGTGCTTATTTAGCACAAGTATTTATTTATTTATTTAGATAATTATTTATTTAAGTGTAATGTCTCTTGTGACATAGATGTTAATGTGAAGAATATATCATCTCTATTGCCGTTAATTAGTTATGCTTATGAATGTAGGCCTACATAAGTTATACTCTGTTATCTGTCATTGAAATTCGGGGATGTGGCATGCATAAACCGGACAAATTATGACATAGCACTAATATTTCAGATAGTTTGTCATACATTTGAGATTAAAGATGGTACTAATGGTACTAATAATTAATGTTTTAAAGGGGTCATATGATGCGATTTCAAGTTTTCCTTTCTCTTTGGAGCCTTACAAGCTGATTGTGCATAGATAAGATCCCTGAAGTTGCAAAGACTAAAGTCTCAAATCCAAAGAGATATTCTTTATCAAAGTTAAGACTCTGCCACGCCCCCTAAAACGGCTCG
>NW_015665786.1:0-605 GCF_001515625.1 Sinocyclocheilus rhinocerous | reverse complement strand
CTGTGTCTGTCACGAGACTGTTCCCCTTTCGGGCTTTGTCTTTACATTTATTTTGAAAGATGAAGCTCGCGATTATGGTAAGGGGCGTTACATTTCCGACTAGTGCTTGCGGTGTTCGGCCAATCACAGTGCACTGGGTCAGCTGGCCAATCAGAGCAGACTGTGCTTGTCGGAAGGAGGGACTTTGTAGAAAACGAAGCGTTTGAGAGAGGCGGGGCATAGAGGACATACAATAATGTACAGTATTTGAAAAATAATGTGTTTTTTGAACATTAAAGCATGTCAACATATTCTGTTACACCAAATACACCAAATAATGATCTTTAAAAAAGCATCATATGACCCCCTTTAATAGTTGGTTTTATTGGATTTACAAAGTTGTATGCAACATGCAATTTGAGATTATGAAATGTTTTTATTTTAAGAGGTTGTATTCTAGAAGCATCAATACATTTTTAATAAGATCTGCTCTAAATTACATTCTCAAGTGGGCCGTTCTCATGCATAATGGTAACTCAACTGCATCGTTTTAAACCTTGTCTCATCATTCTGTGTACATTTTTTAACAGTTAAATCCTGTTTCATAACATATTTAATGGGGGGGG
>NW_015665785.1:0-1170 GCF_001515625.1 Sinocyclocheilus rhinocerous | reverse complement strand
TATATATGTGTGTGTGTGTGTGTGTGTGTGTGTGTGTGTAAATTTATATATATAAAATTTTAGGTGACCCTGGAAAAAACAAAAACAAAAGAAAACCATCATGTCCTTTAAAAGAGTGCAAAATATAGGCAAATGAAAATGTCCATAACAGAGATAACAGAGTCAATGATGTGAGAATTATTTATGTTCTTTCTATTCAGAGTTCAGAATTAAGTAGACTCTACTCTGCAGATGGTACATGTCTTTGAATGTTGGAGGCATTTGACTGAAGGTGGGTGCTATAATTCTCAACAATTTGCAAAGACTGCACCAAAACTGAGGCTGAAACGATGGCAGTGACGTTTAAAAATTATTTGACCTTGAATCACTAAGAAATACTTCACAAAACCTACTTGACACTAAATTAATAATAGTTATGAGAGTCAACCAGACTCTGGGGACTAGTAAACTAGCAACGATACAAAAATGGTAGACATCATTGACCTTCCTACACTTCCTACAATTCCTACTCAATTCAAGGCAGCCTACTTATATCCTTAACAGCTCATGTCGTGGGTTATTACATTCATTTTCCAGCCTGACGGCGGATAAGTTTGCAGCTGAGTCACTTACAGTCATAGCCAGGGGCGCCACTAGCGGGGGGGTGTGTGTGTGGAGTTAGTATGATTCTAAGGGCCCACGCACTTTTGGGGCCCCTAGAGATCTGTTTAGTACTAGTAGTAATGCAATAAAAATTATAAATGTATCTACGAAAGAGTTACAAATAAAACAAAATTACGGCTTATTTCTGCATTTCCGGCAAAATTACCCACCCCCATTCACTGCATGGTTCTGTCCGTCCTACGTAGCCTAGAGTGAGATCAGATGGTAAACTGTCAAATTAGAGATGTCTTCGAATTCGACGAAGATGTATAAGTCCGGGCATCCAAAGATCTAAATATTTGTGGATTGGAAACAAAAGGAAAACTGACAAGCTTGTGCTGCAATTCTATGGATGTTTTGCCCGCCAGGTCTTTGAGCCAGACATGTGACTGAAAACTATGAATTGTAGCCTCTAAATTTGATAATGATCAACACCACTGATTCAAAGCGCTGTCACTGCTTTGTAAAGCCTGTTTACCATGGCAGTAAAGCTACTGGAATCTCAATTTACCAGTTGCTGATTGCGAT
>NW_015665784.1:0-342 GCF_001515625.1 Sinocyclocheilus rhinocerous | reverse complement strand
GCTAAAGCTTACAGCACCTGGTATTCCCAGGCGGTCTCCCATCCAAGTACTAACCAGGCCCGAAGATAAGTAGTGAAGAAAACGCTAAAGCTTACAGCACCTGGTATTCCCAGGCGGTCTCCCATCAAAGTACTAACCAGGCCCAACCCTGCTTAGTGAAGAAAACGTTAAAGTGAAGAAAACGCTAAAGTTTAGAGCACCTGGTATTCCCAGGAGGTCTCCCATCCAAGTAGTAATCAGGCCCGACCCTGCTTAGCTTCCGAGATAAGACGAGATCAGGCACAGACAGGGTGGTACGGCCGTAAGCAGGGACTGCCCCAAAGTGTGGGCTATTTAAAGATC
>NW_015665783.1:0-1117 GCF_001515625.1 Sinocyclocheilus rhinocerous | reverse complement strand
AAGGGTTTTATTTTGTTATTTCTCATCAGACAGTTATTTTTTTTTTGTTGAAAATTCTACATTTAATATTACTCAACATTTAAAGTCATTTTCATTTTTATCAGACCGTTTTTTAAACATTTGTATTATTTTAAATGCATTCATTCATTCATTGACAGAGAAACTGGCTCAATAAATGAATGCCAGAGACATAACGTATGAGAGGAGAGAGAGAGAGAGAGACATAACGCAAGAGTGGAGAGAGAGAGCGAGAGACATAACGCATTACAGGAGAGAGAGAGAGTGAGAGAGGGCGAGAGTGATAACGCATGAGAGCTTGAACGCTTTTCCCTTGATCTGAGTTTTACACGCTATTACCGTAACGCCTAGTATATGCGTGCACCACAAAACAACGTGGCGGCTAGAATGACCGTATTTTTCAAAGTGGAGGCTGGCCTGACCGCAGTGAAATTTTGGCATTTGTAACATCTTAGCGGCGGGGGAAGGTATGGCCTGACACTGTAGCTCACAAAACCTAAATATACACATTTCTTCTCATCAAAATTTAACACTACTGACAGGCTGTCAGTCTTTTCATTATTTCTGATGCATTTGAGCCGTCTGACATCATTTACTGCTGCCCCTGTTATATTTCTTTTAATTTTCTCAACTGAAACATCAGTTGGGATCCCTGTTATCACACCTCTAACCCAATTCTTCTCTTCTGGGATTGAGCATACAACTTTATGTCCGATCAGTGATTTTATTCCCAGGGCCGTTTTTTGTTGTCTACTGTCTTTGCAGAACAACATCAATTTGCCATCTCTCAATGTCTTGATACTTTCAATCGTCCCTAAAATTTCTTTAAGTGTTTTTGTTAGTTTCAATTAATTTAATTTAATTAATTTAATAACATTAACAGACTCATTAGCAAACTTCAGCAATACCTTATATTCCTCTTTCCTCCTTCTTGCCTGGTGATTTCCCTTTTCACTGTCCGTTTCTGAGATTTGTCCCCAACTTTTCTTTCTTTTCCGAGTTCCTACCACTTTCCATTCATTACTTGCATTGTCTCCACTATCCGCATCCTTGAGGGGGCCAAGATGGCGTACTAGATAGCAGCATTGTGAAACAGCTA
>NW_015665782.1:0-879 GCF_001515625.1 Sinocyclocheilus rhinocerous | reverse complement strand
TCATTATATTACAGAAGCATTTCTTTGCCTTTCTTTATCATATACAGTAATTTTGTTGGGATCCTGGAGATGCCCTGACATTTGTGCTAATTTCAATTACTTTTACCATCATACTGGCAAAAGTTTCATTACATTACATTTATCACAAATTGTGCTACAGTAATAACAGGTATGTACACTATGGGCCCTATCATACACCCGGTGCAATGCGGCGCCAGGTGCAATGCAAGTGTTTTTTAGTTCTTAGTTCTAGTTTCAGCCCGACGCAGTTGTCATTTTCTCGTCCTGCGCCACATTGATTAAAAAGCAAATGCATTTGCGCCCATTTGTGCGCTCATGGGCGTGCTGGTCTGAAAACGAGGTGTGTTCAGGCGCATTGTTGGCACATTTCTATTTTAAGGCAACTAAAATAGACTGCGCCATTGACCAACTGAAACCTGATAGTCAATGCCGCAATATTTTTTTTGTTATTTTAGTAACATTAGTAACATGCGCCTATAGGCATGTGCACCACGTGCGTACACTCTGCTTATTACACACACAGGGACGCGTAGCAGCACACAAAAATGCCAAATATTAAAAATGAAAGGATTACAATGTAAAAGATTATTATTGTGTACATAAATATAAAAATGCCTACATGTCATAATGGATAGTCAATCGCTTTCTTATGCGCACTGTTTTTTCGGTTTCACTTTAGCAAACAATCACGTTCAGCAAGGAGGGGAGAGGATTGAAAGGGGGTGCACAGTAACCCATTTGGGGGGGGGGCACGTCCCGCGAATGCCCCCCTTGGCGGTTTAAGGTTAAAAAACACATTATTTTCCACATACTTGTACATTATTGTTTCTCCTCTATGGCCCGCCTTTCTGAAACGCG
>NW_015665781.1:545-658 GCF_001515625.1 Sinocyclocheilus rhinocerous | reverse complement strand
CCGATCACAAATGCAGACATGGTTTTATGTGTACGCGGCGCGATGTAACGAAACGCGTAAAAATACAGTATAAGTAATTATAATCAGTAATTATGTCCCCACTGGATGCAACA
>NW_015665781.1:0-345 GCF_001515625.1 Sinocyclocheilus rhinocerous | reverse complement strand
TTTCCAGACCGATGAGCTTTGTAAAAATCAACACGTTTCAGAAAGGCGGGGCATAGAGGATAAACATTAATGTACAGTATGTGGAAAATAATGTTTTTTTTGAACCTTAAACCACATAAACACATTTCATTACAGCAAATACACAAAATAATGTTCTTTTTTAGCAACATCATATGACCCCTTGAATGTCTCGTTTAAAGTTTGCAACATTGATTATGCTATATTCTGTTTATTTTTAAACTTCCTGGATGTCATATAAGGACCTGCATTTTGTTATTTAAAGGGGTCATATGATGCGATTTTCAATTTTTCTTTTCTCTTTGAAGTGTTACAAGCTCTTGGTGC
>NW_015665780.1:0-524 GCF_001515625.1 Sinocyclocheilus rhinocerous | reverse complement strand
AATACAATCTAATACCATACAGCATTTCTGTCTGAAATATTTGGAATCATGCACATGTAGCCAAAAGTGCAAATTTCTAGGTTTATTTACAATTATGGAATTGAAAAAGTGCATGAATGAGGTAGATCACATGTCTGGAGTATGGCAACTCTGTCTGGTCCACAAACTACATTTCACATCCAAATGCAACACGTGAGAAGTGATAAGGAAATAACGCAAGATCACGCTGATATTATGGTCTATAATAAGTCCTCCCCGAACAAACAATAACAAAGATGACTTCGTAACATAGCCTACTTCTGCTGAGAAATTTTTAAATCTAAGTACTTGAAAGTGAAACCAACGTTTTTTGCATTTTATAATGAGCTTATCTACAAAATCCCTCAAAGTGATGAAAAAGAAAAATGCAATAAATCTTTTATCCTTTATATAAGAATATGATTTACAGGAAAAACCCTAGTCCCATTTTATGTAAAAAACATTTTTTATTGTATATAACTTTGTATATAAATTGTATTGTATAT
>NW_015665779.1:0-590 GCF_001515625.1 Sinocyclocheilus rhinocerous | reverse complement strand
TATAATATAATATACATATATATAAAAAAATTTTTTAGCCAAATCGTCCAGGCCTAAGAATTTAAAAATGAAAACAAAATGAAACACTTAAATATAAACACAAAATATAACACACAAAAATACTGCCATGTGACCATTAACCAACATCAATGAACCATGAGCATGGGGATATATTGTTAAATTATTGAAATATTAACTAAAAGGGTAAATATTTTACTGTTTTAACATCTAAAAATTGCATTTTTTGAACATCTTGTATTTGATATCTTTCAGATGAGACAGAGATCATAGAGTTCTGAGGAATCTTCAAGCTCCAGCTCCTAACAAAACAGATCCAAACGCAGTGAAAACAGCTCATTACAGATGACAACCTGAGTGTTCATACTTCTCTAAACACACAGACATCAGCTTATGAATTTTAATTTTGGAATTCAATAAAGGCCATAACAAGATGCATTCACATTTTACATTTGATCGATAATTCAATGTTACTGTTTATTGGTTCATCCCTTTACCTTGGTATCTATATTAAACAGAAATAAATTACACAGTTGTGGTCAGAATTATTGGCACCCTTGGTAAATATGATC
>NW_015665778.1:0-483 GCF_001515625.1 Sinocyclocheilus rhinocerous | reverse complement strand
AGTAACTGTCATCCAAACGGTTGCCATAGTTTACATCAGGTAATATTAACATGCTAACAGAGTGCACTGTTATATTTACAACATGACTAAGCATTTTGACTATCTTGTTTGTGAACAATGACACAAGGACTTTTCATTCTGATGACACTGATAAGTTCATTGACAAATTATTACTTTTGAGAGATGAACTAAAGATTTTGAGTAAGTTACAGGCTTTTGCAGGAAATCCATTGTGTGGTGCAGTTTGTACGAATTGTTTTGAGAAATGCACACACTTCTTTGCAAATATTACAGTAAGGATGATTCGAGAAATGCACCAAAGCGACTGAGAAAAACCGTATTCAGGTTTGAAACAATGGATCTAGAGAGACATGAAGGAAGAGATCAAG
Organism: Sinocyclocheilus rhinocerous; assembly: GCF_001515625.1. Taxonomy (NCBI): domain Eukaryota; kingdom Metazoa; phylum Chordata; class Actinopteri; order Cypriniformes; family Cyprinidae; genus Sinocyclocheilus; species Sinocyclocheilus rhinocerous. The sequence goes on along the minus strand of NW_015665778.1, from coordinate 94 downwards.
GACACCACAGATGAGGAAGAGGAGGAGTAGGGAGTAGAGAAAGAAATGAAGGAAGAGTAGGAGGTGGAGAGGGAGTATGGAGAGGAAGAGGAAG
>NW_015665777.1:0-572 GCF_001515625.1 Sinocyclocheilus rhinocerous | reverse complement strand
TTATTTTTTTCAGCTAGTTTCCAAGCCAACATTTCTCATTTTAATTTAGTTTAACTTGATGTATAAAATAACTAAAACTAAAACTGAAATATAAATGAATAAAGATATATAGACATACAGTACAACAAAAACCAATAAAATGGCAAAACACAACAAAATTACTAAAACTTTAACAAAAATTAACACAAAATCAGAAAATATAAAATTAAATCTAATTCAAAACATTAACAAAATAATTAATAGAATCTCATTGGTACTAAAATAACACTGGTCTTCAGTGTCACATGATCCTTCAGAAATCATTCTAAGATGCTCATTTGATGCTCAAGAACATTTCTTATATAATAATAAAGCATCAATTTCTTTAAAAAAAAAAAACTAACCCCAAAACTTTTAACAATATTGTTTAATAATACTGTGTTTTTACTCAGTAAAACGGAACCTCAAAAATGTCTGACCACTAACCTTTGATTTGGTCAGATTTATTAATATATAAAACTATTGAATGTCATAAGAGTAAATTGTTGTATATATATATATATATATGTGTGTGTGTGTGTGTGTGTAAAAAA
>NW_015665776.1:0-597 GCF_001515625.1 Sinocyclocheilus rhinocerous | reverse complement strand
ACTAGGCTTTTTTAAGTTACAGCTAATTTTAAGGTGAATAAAACAACTAACTTGCTGCTATGAGTAACTCACTTAAAATATTCAAGTAGCCACAACAAAACCGATGATATTAATTCACCAGTGGGAGGCAGCAGTGCGCTAATGTATTGCTACTGTGCAACAAAACAACAGAAGAAGAAATAAGGAAGGATGGAGAGCATGTGCAACAATCAGTACTGTTTTGAATTTGCTGAAACTGGGAATAAGGAAAAAGACTGCTTGCATTTTTCCACTGGACAAAGACAGATTATTTCTATTCAATAATAATAATATAGTAAGTTTAAAAAATTATTGTTTGTGAATGGATCTTTCTTTCTGTGTGCTGCTAATTTTAACTAACTCATTGTCAGCTCCAGTGCTAGCTAACAGGCACCAAATATCTTGTTTATTCTGTTACAGCATTGAAATTCCGAGGTACAATCTGCCAAAAGTCGTCAAGATGAGCTCTAAGCAGGTTTAGAAGTCAATATTTAGGTGTCACTGATAAAATAAATTTTTTACTACTGTAATAATTTGCAGTTCCCTCTACAATTTTATAACACTGTGATGCTTTGATCA
>NW_015665775.1:0-619 GCF_001515625.1 Sinocyclocheilus rhinocerous | reverse complement strand
GTCAAGAAGAATGAGATGCCAGTAATCTTAAAATGGACAAATATTGGCTGATTAAACTGTTTTGGCTATTTAATATTGAGGGTATTCATTAAATAGTATCAATCTAACTATATAAAACTAAAATTTTAAATTAAATGTACTATTTAATCCCATATTAAGTGCTGTTTTCTAAATTAAATGAACCTTTCATTACCCATATAGGGGCACTTTAAGCATCGCCGTTACTGTTCATTGTAATAATTTGAACAAAATCCAACCTTAAGTATTGAATTTAGGTGTTTCACAGTTTATTTATGCTACAGATATGAACGATATCTAAATCATGTGTTTTCTAGAAGTGGTATGCTGATACTACGGTTTTCACCTGGAAGAAAAAAACTGTAAAAAAAAAAAAAAGCAGTTAAAAAATACTTAGACTTATACTGAAGTAGTGTTATTTTAATATTACCTCTGATATTTATATTTTATTTTATTTCAGCTTTAAGTCAGTCAATGAAAATGTTTTTTAATAGTTTTAGTTTTAGTTCACAATGACAAAACTACATTGAAGGAGGGACCTGAGCCATATTTACATACCAGAATATCACAGAGTCTTAAGGGTGGACTCTTTTAAATTTGA
>NW_015665774.1:0-790 GCF_001515625.1 Sinocyclocheilus rhinocerous | reverse complement strand
TTTTTTTTTTTCGTATTTACAAATATTGTATTTACGGTTGTTATTTAACTTTTTGAGGGTTTTATAGTTTCAGTTTAGTTTCTAAGTCACCAAATGCTTTACTTTTAGTTTATGTTTGCATAGTTTACTTTAGTTTTCATTTGAATTTTTATTACAATTAACAAAAAAATTTTCACTTTCATTTGAAAGACAAATCTGTAGTGAGAAAAAAAAAATGCTTTCTTTTTTCCAATTCTGAAGGTGAGCAAAAAAATATAAAAAATATTTATTTTTTCCAATTCTGAAGGTGAGCAGATGAAAAAATATAATATTTAATATTTGCATCATGTAAATGTAGAATATTTGCATCATCGGTTGCATAATATTCCTGTCACTGGTGTGAATGTTAAGGCCTGTCACAATAAAACAATTTTTTGGACTCGCATATTAGTGAGTAGTAACTGCTTTAAATGATATCAGACCTCCAAACCTGTTTGCATTTTGACCTCCAATTATGCTGGTACAATTTGCCACTCTAAACTATGCAAACGCTGCCAACCACCAACCCATATTATTACTTTTAATGTATTATTAATTCGTTTGTTGTCAACAAAAGAGAGGCTTTAAGAACTCTACAGTTCTCCACCAAAATAAAAGCTCTATGGTTTAATGTTTGAAAACAAAACAAAACAATTTAAGCAATAAAATAAAATAAGTTGTAATATTATCACTAGCCAGTTACTAACCATTTTATTAGGTACTAGTGCTGCACAATTAATCATTAAAATATTACGTTCTCGATTCAAACACC
>NW_015665773.1:0-627 GCF_001515625.1 Sinocyclocheilus rhinocerous | reverse complement strand
ATGACTAACTTACAGTTTGGACACATTATTGCCACTTAAGTTGTCCGTTTTTTTTCTCCACCAACACGAACAACAGCAGCAGAACTGGTTGCAGCAGCTTTGCGTGAAAGATTCAGTGATACATTCATATTCACTTGTTTCATTACTGAAAGACTCAGCGTTTTGAACAAATCAGTTGATTGAATGATACATTCATATTCACTTGTTTCATTACTGAAAGACTCAGCGTTTTGAACAAATCAGTTGATCGAATGACTCAGTGACTCACTCATATTTACTTGTTTTGTTCTTGAAAGAATCAGTGTTTTTGAACGAATCAGTTGAATGAGTGGGTCACTGACTCGCTCATAAACAAGGTCATTTGTCGCCATCTATTCACTGAAAATCCCCACTGACAGTCTGTCTGGAACACATTTCTTTATCATATTCCTTTTACATTCACACATTCTGTACCTATGCAGTGTTTTTTCTGTGACATTTGCAAGTATAAAAGCCAAATGTTTCGTAATTAAACACCTGCCTTCGGCATACTATTATGGTCATAATGGATTTCTTAATGTTTTACACTTTAAGTTAAATGAGGTTCTTTATAGCCAAACTTTTAGGCTAAAACCTATACAAGTGAAT
>NW_015665772.1:0-1643 GCF_001515625.1 Sinocyclocheilus rhinocerous | reverse complement strand
CCGGATTGTTTTATGTGGAGTACAGTGAGTCTTTGTGCTGCAGGGCATTGGGGTGTTTCTCTAGGCATGATGTAGGTTTCATTAAGCCACATTACGTCAGCAGGGAATCCACCAGCAGAGCAAGACTATGAAATAACATCAGTCTACACCTCACCCAGCAGTGATTCACATCCATGGCTCTGAACACGGACTGGTTTTGAACTCATCTCTGTTGCAGACAACAGTTTTAGGTGTGATTAAATGATGTGATAAATCACAACAAAGTTTGGCAGCACATGTATGTGTGCAATGTCAGCATAGTTAAAATGTTATTCGAGCCTGACAGAAGTTCTGTGCCAAACTGTCTATTGTCTAAATAGGCAACTAGTCAAGGGGCCGTTAACACAGAATGTATTTTTCCATCCTGATTCATTACTTTTCCATTGTTTTTCTATGTAAACATGCGCTGGACAGATGTGTATGACAGTATTGCCCGTGTCTTGCATGTTTCACGTGTTGCATGTGTTTTTTAAGATGCCGTGTCAAGTTGGGGGCTGTTCACACAGAATGCGTTTTTGCGTCTAAAAACACGTAGAGAGATGCATTGACAGGAATGTTCAGTAATGGTTTTTAAAAAATTGCAGAGCAGAATGCCTCCTCCGCAAACAGTTGACATGCCAATGTGCTTGTGTAAACAAAAGCTTGCAATGCTTGCCCCGCCTCCGGGGTCTTCTGATTGGTCCACTGTTTTGGAACTGACGATGAGCGACGCTGCATGTAAAAGTTGAAATTCTTTTAACTTGACATGGCATCTTATAAACACAGCCCTTATGTGCGAGGCTCTGCAAAAGATGCGAAACGTGAGTGCAACGGTCATCCACATCCTTCTAGTGTGTGTTTACATAGAAAAACAATAGAAAAGTAGCACATTGGAATGCAAAAACACATTCTTCGTGAACAGCCCTTTTAAAGAATTTCAACTTTACATGCAGCGCCACTCGTCGGTGTCAGTTCCAAAACAGTGGAGCAATCAGAAGACCCCGGAGGCGGGGAAAGCGTTGTGAGCTTTTGATTACAGCAGCTAGTTGGTATGGCAACTGTTTTATTTGGCCCTGTCCCAAATGGCACACTTCATGTGCACTTAGGGTCTTGCGGACTCACAATGGCTGCCGCATGCGCATGTCCGTTAAGACCGCAAGGCCGTAGGGTGTCCCATTCGTCATTTTAGCCTTTCCCTTTGCGGCCACTATGCGGCCTCGATGCACACTTCTGCTGAGCCTGCACTGAGGCGAGCTCTGCGGCAGACTTCTACCCTGTCAAAGCGGCATTACATCACGAAAGTGTGGACTCAGAGGCAGACCGTGAGGATTTAGGGTGCGATTTGGGACAGGGCCTTTGACGGCATGGCGGAAAAAGCACACATCTCAAAAGCGCATCTCGAGACCCTCGCGTTCTGTGCTGCACTTTTTTTCAAAATAAAAATAAATAAATAAATTTTAAAAACTCAATTCACTTTTAATTGCAAAAGTTTGACATTACTGTGTGTGTTGCTAAGCTAATAGACAAAAATCCTCTAATAAACATGCATAGCATGCACAAATATTGAGCAAAATAGTATTACAATTTAATAGTACAAATATTACAAAATTTTTATTTTAAAATAA
>NW_015665771.1:535-816 GCF_001515625.1 Sinocyclocheilus rhinocerous | reverse complement strand
TTCACTAAAAAACACAACTGGCTCAAAAACTGTGTTATAGTGCAACCACATTAAACCTGATGAGTAAACAAACTCTGCTGACCCCACTGACAGAAGGGAAAATACTAAAATAAAAACAACATCTTTTATCTATAGCAATGAAAATAATGAACAATGAACTGTGTACAGTGAACGAGTCTGAGAAAGAGACAAAAATCTTTCAAATTTCCCTTTAAAGGGGTCATGTGATGTGATTTCAATTTTTCCTTTCTCTTTGGAGTGATACAAGCTCTTGGTGCATA
>NW_015665771.1:0-381 GCF_001515625.1 Sinocyclocheilus rhinocerous | reverse complement strand
AACACGCCCCCACATGTCTATGTCACTGTGTGGGAAGATTTGCATAATGCCGCCCAAATGTTCACGCAAAGAAAAAAAGCATAACTTTGATTCTCGCTGTTGCCGCCGGCGCCATGTTGTGGAGATGCTGTGTTTCGTTGTGAAAGCGAAACTACTTTGTTTGGTCTTCCAAAAGAGGACACAACTAGAAATCAGTGGTTAAGTTGTATTTACAACACTGTTCCAGAACAGTTCAACCCAAATATTCAGATGTGTGCAGCGCATTTTGTGGAGGACAAGGACTGTTTCCTGTGAGAGTAGTCTACAATGCCGGTTTCTGTTTCTATAAAGTGGGTAAAGGACAGTCTGGCACTTCTGACTCACAGTCTGTAAGTACGTTTT
>NW_015665770.1:0-492 GCF_001515625.1 Sinocyclocheilus rhinocerous | reverse complement strand
ACTCCTTATTATAATAATAATTAATAAGATGCTTTAACTTAACACATTCATTTTCTACAAAATGAATATTAAAGGAATAGTTCACCCCAAAATTTACAATATTATGGATAGAGGACCTGTCTTAATTATAAAAAAAGTGTCTTACAAAATGCAGATTTTCACTTCACAAGTTGTTAACTGATGAACTGGAGTGGTGTGGATTACTTGTGGATTATTGTAATGTTTTTATCAGCTGTTTGGACTGATTCTGACGGTGCCCATTCACTGCAGAGGATCCATTGGTGAGCAAGTGATGTGATGCTAAATTTTTCTACTATGAAGACAAAAACTCATCTACATTCTACATCTATATCATCCTGAGGATGAGTACATTTTCAGCACATTTTCTTTTTTGGGTGAACTACTTTTCTAATGTGTGAATGAGTTACCTGTAGTTTGAGACGACAAAAGCAGAACACACAGATGGAGGACAGGAGTGAAGAGAGGAGAACA
>NW_015665769.1:0-497 GCF_001515625.1 Sinocyclocheilus rhinocerous | reverse complement strand
TACATTTATTAAAGTACTAATAATCACACTAATTTGTACCGCAATCGTTTTACTGCACTTTAAGTGGGTCACACATCAGACGTGAAGCTGCGCTGCGGCTAATGAACTGAAGTCTTGCATATAACCTCGCACACACGAAGTCTTTCTTTCCAAGAAAACTGAATTTAAAACCAGAATTTATAGAATATATTGAAATAAATTAGGTTAAATATTTCAAGAGGGTTACCAACGGGTATGTTTTATTATTAATTAATTAATTTATACAATTAAACAACTACTTAATTCCTTAAAAATAATAATATACAGAATTGAATAGCAAGTGCTATAAAATAGTATGAGACGCTGATACATACATACAAAAAATAAATAAAATAATAATAAAAAAACTATAGGGTCCTAGAAATGTGGTCCTGAAACTACAGCCTCCAGTATTGCAGGAATACCCTACTCACAACAGGCTTATTGAAAATGCACATTCATTCTCTGCCAGCAGAAGG
>NW_015665768.1:0-619 GCF_001515625.1 Sinocyclocheilus rhinocerous | reverse complement strand
TCATATGCATAAAATATGCATGGTTTACATAAGATTTTGTGCCATTTAGAGTAAAGAGGGAAAAATAATACACTGTTATGATTGGCTAGATACTTAATCATGTCAATAATTATAATTAATTACCTCTGTATGTTTCGATTTACACTAGAACAAACTACAAACCAAGCATCATTTCTGTCTCTGTTTTAGGGTTGATTGTGCACGGTCCCTCTGGTTGCTCCTCTGGGGCACGGTCCCTCAGGTCCTCTGGTTGCTACTCTGGGATCTTCAGTGGTTTTGCCCTGTTATGTTGATGAACTCTTATCGATGGAGGGTCTGGAGGTGGAATGGAGAAGAACAGACTCAGAGACTCTGGTTCATCTGTATCAAGATGGTGAGAGTCGACCAGAGTCCCAGCAGCAGGATTATCATGATAGAGCTCATTTCTTTACTGATCAGATTCAACATGGAAACTTCTCCCTCCATCTGGACAATCTGAGAGCTCAAGACAAAGGGGTTTACAGATGTATGGTTCACAGTCAGCAGGATTTCGGTGAGATTGTGGTTGAAATAAAAGATGTTGGCAAGTAAAAATCCAGTTACTTCTAGTAGAAATTCAATCTAGTATTTCATTAAAATA
>NW_015665767.1:0-457 GCF_001515625.1 Sinocyclocheilus rhinocerous | reverse complement strand
GTGAAGTGCAGATCAGAGTGTGGGTTGAGAGACTGGGCTTTTTTGAATCGGCAGTAAAACACATTCAGATCGTCAGTCAGTTGTTGATTCTCCACCGACTGTGGGGGTGGTGTCTCGTACTTAGTGATGTTCCTCAGACCAGTCCATACTGATGCTGGGTCGTTGGCTGAAAACTGTTTTTTCAGCTTTTCAGAGTAGTTTTTTTAGCCACTCTGATCTCCTTCGTCAGTCTGTTTCTGGCCTGGTTGTACAAGATTTTATCCCCACTTCAGTAAGCATCCTCTTTGGCATGACGAAGCTGTTTTGAGTTTCCCAGTAAACCACGGTTTATCATTATTGAATGACAAGAATGTCCTGGTGTGGGGATGCACATTTCCTCACAGAAACTGATATATGAAGTTACTTGTAAAAAGCTTGTAAATCCCACTCTGCTTCATTAGTCCATCTTTTAACAGTC
>NW_015665766.1:0-816 GCF_001515625.1 Sinocyclocheilus rhinocerous | reverse complement strand
TACTTTCCGTACCCACTGTATATATATATATATATACACACATAACGTGTTTCTATATTTTGCAATTACCAATTACAGATATTAAAATTACGTCATTAAATCTGTGTATATATAATAATAATTCTTAAAAAAATTAAAACTTAGTGCAAAAAAATTACATTTTATATATATTTATTTTATTTTTATATACTGTATATAGAGTCAGACCAAAATTTATTCTGACACCTTCAACGTTTCTCACATTATCATAGTTTATTCGCTATAGTTTAGAAAATGGTAAATATAACAGACAATAACTCAGAGTTACACTGTGTCAGAACAAATTCAGCTTGATAATGTTAGATAACCTGTGTCAGAACAAATTCATCTTGATAATGTCAGATAACTTTGATAGAAAGGTATGTAAAGAGCTGTTATCAGCTGTTAAATTTAAGCACACAATTAGATAAAACCAATTTAGCTCAACCAATTACCAAGCAATGCTTCATTTAGTTCAGTCTGTGGTGTAAAAAGGTCGCATTAGCAATTAAAGAAAAAACACTTAAGCAAAACATGGTGAGGTCAAAGTGTCTGAATAATTTTTGGTCCCACATTTATATCAGTTTTACTGGTAGTCAAAAAATATCAAATTATATCTGGTGTCTGAATAATTTTTGGTTTGACTGTATATTGCTCTAATTTTTTTTAAAGTCATTGAAATTATATATATATACACCGTATATAAATGAATATATTTCTGTATAATGAATATACCTGTTTATATATATATTCATATTTTGCAAATAACCGTCTTATTAAAGTCATTAAATTATATAT
>NW_015665765.1:0-1016 GCF_001515625.1 Sinocyclocheilus rhinocerous | reverse complement strand
TTATTATTGAATTTCATTAGTCCCACTTATTTATCCGCGTTTGTTTACGGGAAAGTGAGCAAGACACGACAGTTACGGTATCATGATTATAGTTAAATAAGATGAAAGACATAGGCTATAATATAAAGAAATTAGCTACATTTATTTTCAAATTAAATATCACAACACACATTTATCATTCAGTCTAGTGCGTTTTACATATAATGTAAGCGCAACTTGTGTAGATTTAAAAAGGCATGACTGCTTCATTTTGGTGTGTATTTGTATACTTTTACCATCTAATCAATCTCAGCATGCTTTAATTTTGTGTCGCTAGACGTTTGCATCACTAAGGTTAAATTAGCCTAAGTCTTTCTTTGGCCTGCGCCCTGGAAGTGATCTGTTAAATCTAATAAACCTTAATTACTAAAACTAAAACTGAAACTAAACTATATAAAAACTAAATAGAAATGTGTTCACAAAATAAAAACTAAACTAGAACTAACAAAATTATTAATGAAACTATTAAAAACGAAACTAAATTCCATTGCAAATTTGAAAACGATATTAAAATAAAATTAATTTATAACTGCAAAACTATAATAACCTTGGTGTAAATAATCGAATGCGATTTTCATGCGCATCTTGTCAGTAAAGCCGGTTCTGTGATTAGTAGTAAATCTCCAGCACCTGCTTTCAGATGGAGCGGCATTCACTACACAGAGCCCCTGCTTTCAGATGGAGCGGCATTTACTACACAGAGCCGTAGTTCACTGACAAGCTACGCAAAATCGTGTTCATAATCGGCAATGAATCGCCTGCGATTATGAACGCGATATTGCGTAGCTTGTCAGTGATCTGTGTAGTAAATGCCGCTCCATCTGAAAGCAGGTGCTGGAGATTTACTACTAATAACAGAATCAGCTTTACTGACGAGATGCGCATGAAAATCACATTCTATTATTTGCACAGCCCTAATGTAAAGTATTATAATATAATATAATATACAGTGGGTACGGAAAGTATTCAGACCCCCT
>NW_015665764.1:0-555 GCF_001515625.1 Sinocyclocheilus rhinocerous | reverse complement strand
GAATCAAAGAAACAATTTTTTTCTTCACCAATAGCACAATAAATTGGTCAGAAAGTATTAGTAAAAATATTTCAAATATTACAATTTTTTTTTTCAATCCAAAAAATATGTATCTGTTTTTTAGAAATATATTAAACAGCAAAACCTTATATAATTTTAATGATAATGTTTATTGAGCAGCAAATCAGCATATTAGATTTCTGAATGTTTATTGAGCAGCAAATCAGCATATTAGAATGATTTCTGAAGATCATGTGACACTGAAGACTGGAGTAATGATGCTGAAAATACGCGCGCGCATCACAGAAATACATTACAGTTTAACAGATATATTAGAATATTTTAAATTGTAATAATATTTCACAATATTACTGTTTTATTAAATAAATGCAGCCTTAGTGAGCAGAAGAAACTTCTTTTAAAATATATATATAAAAAAATCTATATCAAGAAAATACGTAACGTAATTCTTATTGTAATTAAACTTTCACTCAAAATGTTGTCATGCTCATATAATATATAAAGAATTTGAATTGAATTTGTTAAAAAAGAATG
>NW_015665763.1:0-1175 GCF_001515625.1 Sinocyclocheilus rhinocerous | reverse complement strand
TGTGTTTGTAAATTTGAGAGCAAAGATATGAAGTGTGATACTTTGGGGTTGGGGCGTGTTTGTTTTGCTGATTTCAAATATAAACTATGTTTCTCAGAATTCGCTTACTGTACCTTCAAATGTGAAATTAAACTATGTAAATTGTAATAGGCATATTAATTCAAAAATAATAATTTTTTTATAGTTGATTATTAATGTTGCTGACTTATGCATATTTGGGTACATGTAATAGGAGAGTTGCTCAAGCTATTGTTCCTGGGCATTGGACTGAGATAACCTGTAAGGATCTTCCAGTAAGTTTTTGAATCATCATTCTTCTACCATATAATTCAATTACTTTTTTACTTGCTTTCTTATTTGCCCTTTTTCTTGCTTTCTTCATTGCTTGCTTGCAAACATTAACCAGGGGATTCAAGTGCAGGGTTCTTCCAATAATTGTGGAGTCTTTGTGTTCATGGTGAGTTTATATGACTATTCACATTGGCACTTTGACTTTCAGTATGCCCTGTACATTGCTCTGGGGGTGGATTTAGACTTTTCAGAGGTGAGTCTTCAGATCTTTGCTCGACATTTTTTGCAAGTATAAAAGCAGAATTGTATGTTTGACATTGTATTAATAGTTGCTTTTTCGAAACAGGCTAATATGGCAAGCATAAGGAGATGGTGGTGTGCACTCCTGCTCGAAGGCTCGGGGTAAATTTTAATTCTTATATACATTTAAAGTGATGAGATTTAAAAAATGCTAAATGTAGTTTTTTTTTTTAAGGTCTCCTTCAGAATGGAAAAGGTGCAGAAAAATAAAAGCAGAATTGTATTTTTGCCATTGTATTAATAGTTGCTTTTTTGAAACAGGCTAATATGGCAAGCATAAGAAGATGGTGGTGTGCACTCATGCTTGAAGGCTCGGGGTAAATTTGAATTCTTATATACATTTAAAGTGATGACCGTTTTAATTTTTTTCAATCTCGTTTTTTTTGTGTTTTTTGTTTTGTTTTAAGGTCTCCTTCAGAATGGAAAAGGTGCAGAAAAGATGTAGGCTCGGCTCAGTTAAAGGCACATATAGGTATGGTTGAAGGCTTGTTTGATGGCAAGTATAGTAGGTTAACACAATTTAAAATATAAAACACGTGTAAAAAAATATATATATATACAGGTGCATCTCAATAAATTAGAAT
>NW_015665762.1:502-804 GCF_001515625.1 Sinocyclocheilus rhinocerous | reverse complement strand
GAATGTATTTCACACAATTATCCCCTTCAATTTAATTTTATCATTTTTATATAAAATCTATGACATTTATTGCCTTCTCACAACATCAAAAAGAGAAGGGTTCAGTCATTCATATGCTATAAAATGCATAAATTTTTTTTTTTAAATGATGAAAAAGAGCTTGTTTTTTCAAAAGCAGCACTCAATAATATCTCATATCAAAGCAAGGTTGTTTTTCAAGGACACATGCGTGTTTCATATAAGGTTTCAAAGTTGTGTCTCCACTTTTTGTCAACACCGTCAGACATTCATTAAAATGAAAA
>NW_015665762.1:0-263 GCF_001515625.1 Sinocyclocheilus rhinocerous | reverse complement strand
AAATTATTTTAAATGTTTAGATCATTTTATTCTCCTGAAGCAGGTTCTATTAGCATCTAACATCAACAGAGAAAATAAAATGGCTACTACATGAACTCCATTGGTTTTGTGAAAGAAATGCCAAATGCCAGATTTTCTGTCTGACGGTGGTGACGCGCAAATGATGATGAGTTGATATTCAACACGAAGTCATCATATTTTTGTGATTTTCAGATTATTTTTTAATTATATTAAATATAAAATAGTGTTTAATTTTTCTAAAA
>NW_015665761.1:0-787 GCF_001515625.1 Sinocyclocheilus rhinocerous | reverse complement strand
TGGATCAGAGTCAACACTTAAGAATTGTATATCAGCAGAAGTGTTTTTTTATGACTGTGATCATACTAAGGATGCAGGAGTCATCTGCTCAGGTAATCTGGCCCAAACCTCATCCTATTTTACTGATGATCCACCTGCCTCAGTGCGTAGTTCACCCAAAAATGACAATTATTTCATTATTTACTCACCTTCATGACTTTCCCGACCTGTATGACTTTTATGAAAGTACACTACTGGTCAAAATTTTGGAATAGTTAAGATTTTTTAATGGTTTTGACAGAAGTCTTTCTGCATTTGATGAAAAATACAGTAATATTGTAGAATATTATTACATTTTAAAATAACAGTTTTCTATTTTAATATATTTTAAAATATAATTTATTCCTGTGATGGCAAAGCTGAATTTTCAACAGCCATTACTCCAGTCTTCAGTGTCACATGATAAAAACATGTCAATATCCAACAGTTGTGCTGCTTAATATTTTTGTGGAAACCGTGATACACTACCATTCAAATGTTTGGAGTATGTAAGATTAAAAAAAGAAAAAGAAAAGTTTTATTTAGCAAAGATCCATTAAATTGACCAAAAGTGACTGTAAAAACATTTATAATGTTACAAAAGATTTATATTTCAAATAAATGCTGTTCTTTTGAACTTAATATTATTCAAAGAATTCTAAAAAATGTATATATATATTTTACATTCAGAACATAGTATGATATAGCTACAAAATATCACATCAAGAGTGCTCTTTTTAAGAATTTTACATAAAAGATGACATACATT
>NW_015665760.1:0-1031 GCF_001515625.1 Sinocyclocheilus rhinocerous | reverse complement strand
TAACTTTTAAATAACTGTATAAAAGTATAGTTTATACAGTCTTTTGTGTGTTTATGAGAACAAAAAGAGGCATTTACATCTGGCATTCCATCACTATCTCTTCCCATAGTGACACTGAGCTCTAGTCACTCCAACAAGTTGTTATTCTCCATGGACAGGACTTCCTAAAAGTTGCATGACTTCCTCAGACATCAATTTTAGGGGAGCCCCCTCACTTTCGCTCCCTGTATGCATCCCTCATTCCCACACTGGGTCTTTGTCAGCAGTTCCTGTCCTGGGCGAGGCGTGGTGAGGCGTGGGTCTAGGGCAACCGTAGCTGCTTTCATAGACACCTGCAGATTGGACAAAGGGCCGAGGGTGCCAACACCGAAGACAGATTGATGCTTTGTGCACAGCAGAGGCAAGCGAGGGAGATAGAGAGCACAACTTGCTCGCACACACGTGTGTGTGTGTGCGCATTGGTGGAAGGGGTGGGATTAGGGGGTTTATGGGGAACAGCGAGGGTGGGAAGGGGGCCGGGGGGAGTCGCAGAGGTTGTCACTCCAGTCTGTGTGAGTTCGGGCTTTAGAGGCCTCGGAGAGGCGGACAGCTTTTGTGGGTTGCGTCAGTGCACAATAGTGGCACTTTAATGGGCGGTGAAGCTGGAGCAGGCTTTGGCCTGGGATTGAGGGGAGCTCGGTGGTTAGAGGGGGAAATCTAGGGCCGGGGGGCAGGGGGGCTGTTTTACTGCTTCTCTTAGAAGGGACTAATTCATGGGCATTGAGTCCGCAACTCGTTATTCATTGAATGCGGCCAGTGCAGGAATGCAGTGGCATCAATTAGAATGTGTTAGCAGATAGCAAGGCGAAGAAGAAAAAGCCTGCTCTCCCTTTTGCTCGCGGGACAACACAGGCCCACTATAGGAGGTGTCAGAACCACAAAGCCTTTTTGTGATTCTCTCTCCATTACATTACCAGTGCAATATGTAAGGTGGGGATTCTTTTGATTCAAATTAAGTGGAAAAAACACTAAATCCTATTTTTATTCAGCAA
>NW_015665759.1:0-658 GCF_001515625.1 Sinocyclocheilus rhinocerous | reverse complement strand
TGCGCTCTTTTGCTTACATCCCTCGCCCCATTTACATTCAGGGAATATATTTTTAAATTACTCATTATGAGGGATGAAAAAAGCACAAAAAACCAAATCCACATTACTCCATTATTCTTGTGACATGTCATTATGCATTATCTGAGGACGCACCTTTTGTACAATCTTTTTTAAACGATACACCTCAGGGTTTGACAAACATATTTCACCTTTCTGTTTCATAAGAATCTTTGCTGAGTCAATGAATAACGAAAGATCAGGAAAAAAATCTATAACCTCCACATTCCTCATTCCTTTTGTACGCTGCAGAAACTGTTTCATTCTTTCCAAACTGTAACCACTATAATCTTTACTCATATTCCCCTCAACTTCCACTTCAGGAACACCCCTCAACTTCCCCGAGCCAGACACCTCACTTACATTCGAAACTTCCTCAGAACTTTCAGTAACAATCTCATCATGTGCCTTTTTCTTTGATGTATTTTCCATCTCACAAAGATTCGACTTCCTCTTCACTGCCGGCACTGTAAATACCTCTTCATCCTCTTTAAGTATTTCACTCTCCATCTCATCAAAAACAATATCCATTGTCTCATCATTTTTTTGAATTCGCTTCTCACTATTCTTTACTCCACTTCCTAGATCTTCTTTGTCCACA
>NW_015665758.1:749-1809 GCF_001515625.1 Sinocyclocheilus rhinocerous | reverse complement strand
GGGGCCGTCCGTCAAGCACCTCCACTGCCAGGGGGGAGTTACAAGGGGTTAGCTTAACTTAATGTTGCATAGCGAACTCATGTAAAATAAAGTTGCCAGCCACTCCTGAGTCTAATAGCGCGGTGGTAAAAATTTCTTTATCATTAACCAATAGCTCGACTGGTATTTTTATGCTTGATGCAGAAGTTGTGATACGAATGTTGGCACTCACCGATCGAGAATTGTGCGGTGGACGGACCGGGCAGGAATATTTCATATGTCCAGCCTGACCGCAGTAGAGGCACAGTTGGTTCTGCATGCGGCGCTCTCGTTCTTCGGGAGTGAGGTGAGTAAATCCTAGCTGCATGGGTTCAGCTGCGGTGGTGTTTTCATGGGTGATGAGGGGCAGGGCTCGAGTAGAGCGTCAAGAACGGATCAAATTGTCAACTTGGATAGCGAGATCAATGAACTCACCCAGACTCTTTCCTTCATCCCGGCAGGCCAGCTCAGACTGAAGTTCTGAATTCAATCCCCTCCGGAACAGCGTATCCTCTACCCATACAGTCTGGGCTGCGAGGGTTCGGAAGGCCAATGCACACTCGGCGGCCGGCTTTCTTCCCTGCAAAAGAGCCAACAATTGTTCCCCCACACTTTTCCCTTCAGCTGAATGTTCAAAAACTTTGCGGAAATGTTGAAGGAATGCCTCGAAGGTGAGAAATGCTGATCCGTCCATCCTCCAGACAGCGGTAGCCCAATCCAGAGCTCACCCGGTAAGTAATGAGCAAACAAAAGCAATGCGACTTGAGTCTGTGGGGTACAGCGAGGGCTGTTGGTTGACAAAGAGTGAGCACTGGAGTAGGAAGCCTTTGCATCTGGCGGGTTCCCCGTCAAATTTCTCTGGGAAGGCGAGTCGTGGGATAATGGGGGATGCCTGCATAGTTGGTGGGTTACTGAGGATGGGTGGTTGATCAGATGCGGCTTCGGGTGGTTGAACGCGGAGGCCCCGCGGGGCTCTGACTAGCTCCTCAGTTAGTGTAGGCTCCCTCTGGTGGTGCGGCGGAGGCGGGCCGGCTCCTCTATA
>NW_015665758.1:0-678 GCF_001515625.1 Sinocyclocheilus rhinocerous | reverse complement strand
GCCTCCTCTATAGCAGTTGTAGTGTGATGTGTGTGTTATCTGATTAGTGCCTAATGTAAATGTGTGTTGTGTTACCTGGAATCTGGATCTTTTCTGAAATATCATAATTTTGGTTTTATTCAGGTTGACTGTCAGGGCCCAGGTCTCTCTCTCTCTCTCTCTCTTGCTTGCTCTCAAAATAGCTATATGACAACAATCACAACTGCACAGCCAACTTGCTATCGTGAGAGATTTTTGGCAAACGTCAGCATGATATCAGAGCAAGGCCGACTGCCCTTGGACACATTTGGGGTAGGTGTAGACATTAATAAAACAGAATGTGATAGGTAGCAAATTTAATTTATTGTTATTTTATGGCAAGATTTTGCGTCTCTTCTGGCCATAGCTGTGTATCCCTTCTAGCCACAACCAAATTGAACACATCTAATAAAATAGGTATGTTCAACTTGAAGTGGCGCTGCACAAACCGTTGTTGTATGACATCAAAGTACCATGAAAGCGATGTGATGACTTCCAACGATTGGTCTGCGCATCGTCCATTCAGGTTGAACACATCTAGGACCAGCGTTACTCTAAAACCCGCCCTTACCACTCCTCTCTAAAGCAAACATCACACAACCCCACCATGTCTCCAGTGAAGGGAAAATTAATGAAAACAGAAGCAGACGTTTAGTCCTT
>NW_015665757.1:0-1237 GCF_001515625.1 Sinocyclocheilus rhinocerous | reverse complement strand
GGCGTTCCCCATAGCGACCCCTAGAGGACGCAGTTCTAAGTTCCCATGAAAGGGAACTGAATAATATAGTCAAACATAAAATAATGCATATAATCTTCATTGTGTAAATTACATAATGATTCAGTATTATTGAAGGTATAAAAGCTATTCAGTCAAGAGCAGTGAGTGATTTCCTTGTATTTTGTTGTCTGATTAATATAAAAAATACAGACAACAAGAATAAGGCTGCGGTCACTTTAAGACAATTCACAGATCCAGCACACTGAGACACATTACACCTGCGTTGTCTTTCCTGTTTATGTTCACTTAAGGGGTTAGTTCACCCAAAAATGAAAATTACCCTATAGTTCACTCACCCTCAAGCCATCCTAGGTGTGTACAACTTTCTTCTTTCAGACGAACACGGAGTTATTTAAAAATTTACCCTGGCTCTTCCAAGCTTTATAATGGCAGTGAAAGGTAAGTGAGATTTTGAAGCTCAAAAAAGTCCATCCATTCATCATAAAACTGCTCCACACGGCTCCGGGGGGTTTATAGAGGCCTTCTGAAGCAATCGATGTGTTTGTGTAAGAAAAATATCCATATTTAAAACTTTATAAAGCAAAACATCCAGCTTCCGGCAGCGCGTGACTTACGAAGAATGCGTAACATTAAATATGGATTTTTTCTTACACAAACGCATTGATTCACTTCAGAAGGCCTTTAGTAACCCCACGGAGCCGTGTGGAGTCATTTTATGATCAATGAACTTCTTTGAGCTTCAAAATCTCATCTGCCATTCACTGCCATTATAAAGCTTGGAAGAACAATAAATGATAAAAAATAAAAAAAGAACAGGATAAATTTTATTATAATTGTGTTCGTCTGAAAGAAGAAAGTCATATACACCTTGGATGGCTTAAGGGTGAGTAAATCATGGGGTAATTGTCATTTTTAGGTGAACTATGCAACTGGCATAACCGACTGTGTTTGCTAGGGTACTCGTCAAGTCTGACATGTTGACATACTTTTGTGTAAATGTGTCTGTTCAAAGGCAAGACTTGAAAGAATTTGTGGGAGAGTATTTGCGTGCTGTGACACCGCTCTCCATGCACAGAATCAGATGAGTGCACTTCACACACAAATCTTCTTACAGCACACCCTAGTTTTCTTTCTCATCTGGTGGTTGAATGTTTAAATTGCAAAGGTTTAAATAAGTTTAGTTACTGTACACAAATAGCAACGTGCTGTTCAGGTC
>NW_015665756.1:0-502 GCF_001515625.1 Sinocyclocheilus rhinocerous | reverse complement strand
AGCAGGTGTTGGGTCCCTCCTCTAAATTAGGTCTGCAGATATTAGATAATGATTACACTTAGTAAAGAGTAAAAAATGTATAGCTTACTATACAGTGAATAATAAAACCAATTGAAAAAAATGTCTTACTTGATAAAATGTTATTTCATACTAAATAATGATAACACTTAAAAATATAGCTGCAAGCAGCAATTACGGGGCAAAGCACTACAGAAGCAAGCATCAGACCAACTGCAGAAACGAGTGAAGCCATTTTAGCATGATTTTAGTCAAAATGGCTGAAAAATCATAAATACAACCTCTAGTAACGATTTATTGGCTTATCACTTTTGACCAATAGGTGGCGCTGTTATCAAATCGATGTGGTGTGTTGACAATGGCACACACAAAGTTTGGTGTCAATATGACAAAACAATGCAGAGATACAGCCTCAAGTTAGAGACCTGCACGCAGGACACAACATAACAGGGTGCGGCGCGGGACAACTCTTGATGGGCGAGTG
>NW_015665755.1:0-2801 GCF_001515625.1 Sinocyclocheilus rhinocerous | reverse complement strand
TGGTGAATAAAGTTTTAATTTAATTAAAAACTAATTACTTTTCTTTAACTTCCTGACCCCACATGTATATTACATATGATGTTATTATTATTATTATTGTTATTATTATTATTATTACTATTATTATGCTCATATTTAATTATTTATAAATCATTTTTCCAAAACCTCATGTAAAGGTCCAGAATACAAGTCTGTCCCTACATGGTTCCCTACATTTTTGACTACTGAGTACATTCTAAACTTCATAAATATAGACAAAAAACTGCTCACACACACACACACACACACACACAAACACAGTACTCAAACTCACATTCACACACACTTTGACCTTTAACAGACCAAAGCCAACATTATAGACCTGTTGGCTGAGCCCTGTAAACAAAACATTTATATATGTCAAAAGTCAATCCCTCCCTGCTTAATTAAATTTATTGCAAGGTCAATTTCTTGGCCGAGTTAACAGTTCTTACTGTACTGTGAAAAAGGAGGGAGGGGGGATTTATGACAACAATTTACTGTGAGTGTAATTTGCATAGAATTCCATTTTCTGATCTGCACAGAATGCTAATGTCAAGCCGTTTCTCTTACTTACTAGAAGCTTTTGCAGTTGAGTGAGGCTGTACAGTGTCAGTTAAAGGCGCAATCAGTATTCATGCAAACCTCTGGGTTATGATGTGCTCCTGCTCAATATCAATAGTAGGAGAAAGGAAGGAGGAAAATATACCTTTGTGATGCTAATAGAAAGAGGATTACAGACGCGATGACCAAAGTTCATTGGTAAGAGTGAAAGCATTTCACTCAGGGTCAAGGGCAGGAAAGACAGAAAGGGAAGGTTGACCTGGAGAAGCTTTAAAGTCATGGAAGTCTTTCTGGTTTAAATATACTGATGACTTTTTGCTAGTCTGGTGTCTCAGGATTCTAAACAGTCTTTTTTTAGCAGATGCACCATTGATTGAACCAGTCATGAATGTTATTCACACCTACACATGCTAAAGATGATGAAAAACAGGAGGACAGCCGGATCACATAAATGCCAGGACAAAATCAAAACAAACTGTTCTTTGGAATCTGTAATTTGCTCAACTAAACATGGATATTAAAGACCATTAAGTGGGTGCCAAATAGCTGTGATATTCTCCCGTGGTACGTTCAGAAATAGCAATAACAGCAAAAAGTGTACCTACATATTGCATTTGAGGTACATCTACCATGACACTTTCCAATCTGCCTCCCACTCACCGCTTTCAGAGAAGAGATGCTCGCCATGTGATTTTCACTTGTCCTGGCCAAACAAAGTTTAATCAGTCAACACCAGAGCATGAGTCTCAATCATGTCTTGTTTATAATAAACTAGCTGCAGCCCCTAGCGACTGTAAAAAAAAAAAAAACTTATTTTGATGTTATGACCTTGTAGCAAGCCAATGGCCAGAAGTTTAAAAAAAGCAAACATAGAAGTGAAATATGTCAATGTCCAGCACTAATAGGAAATAGAAGTGAATTTTCAAATAGTAAGTCATCTAAACTACCTCAAAATCTGATATTGTCAGTTTAAAATACTTTAAATACAACTTAAGCGCGATTGACAGCACCTGTGCTAGATATCCACACAACCTTACAATCAGAAAGAAAAAAAAAATTTCTTGCAAAAAACATGCACATACATACAATTCACTGCAGTTTTTATCTGAATTTAAAGGTGGAGTACGCAGTAGGGGTGCGCCGATCCGATATTCAGGATCGGTATCGCTCCGATACTGGCATTTTCTGCTGGATCGGGGTATCGGTCAGACAAGACCGATCCAAACCCGATATAGTGCGTATACTATTCTGTGATATTATTAAGCCCACGAAAGCCACATGAACATTATAAAGCACAATAAAGTTTTCGTGCACTATATTTCAAGTGTTCTGAAGGTGTTTCATGTGAGGTACAGATGAATATTCAAGTCAAGTTCACGTAAACTCTTCTCTCCGCTGCATCCGTCTGTCATCCTCCATTCAGCATTCAATGCGTGTCGCGTTCAGTCACGACAGTCAAGACGATGAACATCTCTCCAAGATGATTAAATGTTCCTAATGTTATACTTGATCTGTAAATAAAGATAAATGGTTTTGCATAAAATGTATTTATCTTGCTGGAGTTTCGTGATGTTTCTAAATTTCTTGTAAATTTCTACAGGATATCTGGTTAGATCACGAGCACAGTAACTGAAATTTAAAACTGTTAAAAGAAGAGGCTCAATAATGTTCTGAAGCTTTTCCATAGTTTAATG
The DNA here is from genome assembly GCF_001515625.1 of Sinocyclocheilus rhinocerous. Classification (NCBI taxonomy): domain Eukaryota; kingdom Metazoa; phylum Chordata; class Actinopteri; order Cypriniformes; family Cyprinidae; genus Sinocyclocheilus; species Sinocyclocheilus rhinocerous. The sequence continues at coordinate 525 of NW_015665755.1, read as the reverse complement.
TGAGGTACAGATGAATATTCAAGTCAAGTTCACGTAAACTCTTCTCTCCGCTGCATCCGTCTGTCATCCTCCATTCAGCATTCAATGCGTGTCGCGTTCAGTCACGACAGTCAAGACGATGAACATCTCTCCAAGATGATTAAATGTTCCTAATGTTATACTTGATCTGTAAATAAAGATAAATGGTTTTGCATAAAATGTATTTATCTTGCTGGAGTTTCGTGATGTTTCTAAATTTCTTGTAAATTTCTACAGGATATCTGGTTAGATCACGAGCACAGTAACTGAAATTTAAAACTGTTAAAAGAAGAGGCTCAATAAACTAACGCACATATTTAATACACTACGCATCAATATCTCTTCACTTTGTGCTTTGAACTTTTCTATGTGGAGAGCTGCGCGCTGTGATTCCGAGTTGCTTCAAGCGCATCATTCTGCGCATGGTATGCGCATAAGCGCTTTGTGCCGCTCTGTATTAGCAGCCTTTAGTATCATAATACTTTTGCGCAATGAAAGATTATTAAT
>NW_015665754.1:0-983 GCF_001515625.1 Sinocyclocheilus rhinocerous | reverse complement strand
TGATTAAACAAACCTGTCTGTAATTATCAAGTACTCCTTCAGATCTTAATTAGTTGGTTCAGTTGTGTTTGATCAGGACCAGGTTGTGCACTCCTGTTGTAGATTAATAGTGTGGGCTAAGTGTGGGCTAAGGTCAGGGCCAGCACTAAGGGGCCAACGTTTTGCCAATGAGCAAAATCTCAGAGGTCCTGCGCTGGCAGTCCGCTGGGGGCCCTTAGGCTAGCCCTAAGTGGGCCCATAAAGGGCCAGTGCAGGGTTGGGCAACCTGCCATTCAGAGTCTGGATGAAGATGCAGGACATCGTCCAGAACAGTGAGTCTAACTGCAGAACATCTGTTCACTCGTGATCATTATATGAATATCAGAATAACAGCATCTGTTGATTGTGTCTCATCAGCTCCTGTGATTCTGGATCCAAACACTGTGAATCCACATCTCATCCTGTCTGAAACAGCAGGAACAAACAACCTCTTCCTGATAATCCAGAGCGATTTGACTGCTTTTCCTGTGTTCTGGGTTCGAAGGGTCTTAACTCAGGAACACACTGCTGGGATGTGGAGGTTAAAGAGAGTTTAATCTGGAGTCTTGGAGTAACTACAGCATCAAACCAGAGGAAGGGATGTGATTTCAACAACACTGATGTCTGGTGTGTGGGATGTGATTTCAATAACACTGATGTCTGGTGTGTGTGGTACAGACAGTTTAATCAACAGCTTGATCGCGTGAGAGTGAATCTGGACCATAACAGAGGAATGGTGTCATTCTCTGATCCTGTAACTAACACACATCTACACACATTCACAACCACATTCACGCACACACACTTTCCTGTCTTCAGTTATTCTTCCTCTGTGAGGATCTTAGGGATTGTAGAAGATTTTTATTAATCAGAATTAGGGATGTGCGATTTGGGGGGAAATATCTAATTGCGATTTTTTATTTTTGACAGATATTGCGATTGCGATTTTAAATTTGCAAAGTCAA
>NW_015665753.1:0-828 GCF_001515625.1 Sinocyclocheilus rhinocerous | reverse complement strand
TAAAAGTAAAAGTGAAAGTAAAAAGTAAAAATACAGTATGTGCTGCACAAAAACATTTAGCCATACTTGCAAATACGGTGCGTTCGTTCAAATTTACTTTTAGAACGACTGTTTTACACACGTAAAAATGCGCATCATTAACCCGCCAAATCGTGACAAATAGTCACATATCAGTAAAAGGCTAATATAGAATCAAATTTCATGTTCTTTGCAGATAATCCATTACGATGACATAAAATACTGTTATCAAATGTACAGGTAAGTTAATAAAAAAAAGTAATACATTAACTCATCCGTGAAAATTATTTGTGAAAACGACATCTCCCATCGTTCCATGCTCCGTCATTACGTCATCGAGCTTCGCCTCTGTTGTTGTTTTGAAAATGCGACCTCTAGCGGTGAAAACTTACATATTTTAAAGATGTAATTAGTAGCTAGTAGTGAATGACTTTTTAGAGTAACCCAACACAGGCCACTGTAATGACAAAAATTACATTTTTCTTGAAAGCAGTACTACAGCAGGGGCCAGATCACCGCTACAGGAACTGAAACCACAAAGGATGTGATGTCATGCAGCAGTGAAAGCTGGGAATCTTTAGAGTAGGTAGTGATCAGTGTTGATATCAACTGCCACTCTGTTGACTAAGCCTTCTGGGCAACTTAATCCACCATCTGTTGAACAGAGAGCATCAGTCAGCCCTGCTTCACAGATGCTGCGTGTGTCTATGACAAAGTTAGATACTATAAAGCACGACAACACTCTATTTCAGACCTTTTAAATATCATACTGTGTTCTAATTATAATGGTCAGCTAGCCCAACATGTGAT
>NW_015665752.1:976-1222 GCF_001515625.1 Sinocyclocheilus rhinocerous | reverse complement strand
CATTTCATGGACATCCACTTAGACTTATGCTCTCCTATACTCACAGTCACATATGGCGCTTTTCCACTGCATGGTACGGCACGGTTACCGTTACCAAAACGTGACGTGTAAACTGATTACTGACTGGCCGGAGAGAATCGCCACTACCTGCGTCACTGAACTTGCGACACAAACACAACAGAGTAGATAGTGCGTTCCAAACGGGATATATCGCCCTCCGAAGGGCACTTTGGAGTGAAAACAATC
>NW_015665752.1:0-348 GCF_001515625.1 Sinocyclocheilus rhinocerous | reverse complement strand
AACGACATGTGAATAATCCCGCCCACTCTAAAGCGGTACTAAACTGCAGTGGAAACGCGAGCCGAGTCGTACCACTCAGTGGAAAAGCGCCAATAATAACCTCTCCCTTCTAAGTATGACCTGAACCATTTGATTACCATCCCAGAAAGCCAGACCCAGTTTTCCAGTCTCTCTAGAAGTATGTTATGATCGACAGTGTCAAACGCAGCACTGAGATCTAGTAGTACACTACCAGCACTGAAACTTTGCCAGAATCAGACTTTAAGCGAATATCATTTATTATCTTTATTAGTGCTGTCTCTATGCTGTGATGCGGTCGGAAACCAGATTGAAAATTGTCCAGGTATC
>NW_015665751.1:399-599 GCF_001515625.1 Sinocyclocheilus rhinocerous | reverse complement strand
TTATAATTAATTGTATTTTAACTACATAAAAAATGCAGTATATACTATATAAATTAATAAATTATATAAATTAATAAAACAATGCACTTCAATCAGTCACAATGTATCCAGCAAACCTCATGCATCATTATCAGTGTCTAATAATCTTAAAGGGGTGGTTGACTGGGTTTTTTCTAGGCTTGATTGTGTTTATGGGGTGC
>NW_015665751.1:0-270 GCF_001515625.1 Sinocyclocheilus rhinocerous | reverse complement strand
TCTGTCCCTTCTCTAACAAACGCCTCGATTATTTCCTGTTTTTATGAAGCCCCTCCCTCAGAAATACGCGATGGGCTGAGATTGGTCAGCTGGCTCAGTGTGTTGTGATTCGCTAAACCGCCTCTAGAGCACGTCTGAACATCCAGCCCCTCAAGCTCAGAATGTGCTTCGGTTGTATTGCAAACAATGACGTCCTCTATATTGCTTATCAATCTGAGCCCAATGGAGACGCAGAGAATATTAATGAAGAGGATCCCGCAGAACCTGTGC
>NW_015665750.1:397-611 GCF_001515625.1 Sinocyclocheilus rhinocerous | reverse complement strand
ACAAAAGCATTTACCATCGATTAACGACCTCAGAGCTAAAAAAAAGAGGCTAAAAATCAATTCCCCGATGGAGAAAATTAATGGGACTTTTACTTCTGGAACTGACTGTAGCACTATTTTCTTGAGACTCTCTGATTGGTGGAGAGTTCTCTGCAGAATCATGGGTAATGTAATTTTTCGCTGTTAAACATGACTATTTAAAAAAAAAAAAAAA
>NW_015665750.1:0-359 GCF_001515625.1 Sinocyclocheilus rhinocerous | reverse complement strand
AAAAAAATGCTCAAATAATGACTGATGGCTTCAACGAAAGAAAATACCATCAATTAACGATCACAGCAGGTTTCTCTTTGACAACTAAAAATGAACTAAAACTGGAAAAAAAAATACAAATGAATATTAGTAATATAACTAATATTTAATCAATAACTAAAACTGAAATAAAATAAATGATTATTACTAAATAGTAATATTTAATTTAAACTAATAAAAATAGCAAAAGCACATAACAAAATTAAATTAGTTCAATTAGTAGTATATAAATAATACTAAAATAAATGATGTGCAAAATATATGTGGTTGTGTATAACGTCTCCAGTTTACGTATGTAACCATGGTTCCCCGAGGGAACG
>NW_015665749.1:0-3786 GCF_001515625.1 Sinocyclocheilus rhinocerous | reverse complement strand
GACGATACATCGTCGTATCGATATTTTGAACACAGCACTAGTTGTGATAGTCCTCAAATCACTGGGTCAGGCTGGACGTATTTGTGAGTGTGTGTATCCTTGAAGGCCCATCAAAGCTGCATAATCATGCACACGGCGTTACTATAGAAACCCATGTGAAGGTCCACATGCATGTGACCACTTGTCATAGTAATTATGCAGTCAAGAGCAGTTTCCACTCTTATGCTTCACGAATCATAAAAATGCTCCTGAAAACCAGAGAGTGTTACACTCGTATGCCTTAATAGATAAATCAGAATTTTCATCAAGACCTATTAGTTTATTTTAAAAAATCTCTTTTCTTTCATTGGCCCATAGGAGAATATTCAAACATGGGTGCTGAGTGTTACTTTGACAACATTAGACTGGCTAAATGGGCAGACATGCTGTTCCTGTGTGTCTTGCCCTCTCAACTAGCTCAAGTCTGCGCAGACATCCGCTGCCATCTGTCTTCAGGCTGTCTGGTGTACAGCTTCACCTCAGCAGTGCCACTCAACAGGTATTCAGATCAACATACTTAAGATTATTAGCCCACTGTTATTTATTATGGAATAAGAAAAACTATCTGTGCTTTGTTATCTGTTTGTTGATTGATTGTCTCTCAAATTTTGATTATACTTCCAAATTAGATTTTGAGGGAGTAATGGCAATAAAAAGTTATTTTCCTTTTTTAAGTATTTTTTATTTTACTACAAAATTATTATTATTATTATTATCTCTAAATATTAGGTTGTTATAGTTTTTCTTCTTCTTAATTTCAGGCTTGCTGTGCTCCTTGACCACAGTTCTATTATCAAACCCCAGTATGAGTTTGTGGCTTGTGATGATGTCAATAGAATTTGGCATCTTCACGATCAGGTTACCGCAGCTTTACAGGATAAGGACGTGATTTCAGCCTCAGTTCCTCTTTCAATCAATGGTGTGTGAAAATTGCAGATGTATCTTTGACAATACATTTTTATTTCCTCTCAAAATATGTCAATATCCATCTGTCACTGTTATACATATTAAAATAACTAAGAAGAAATAATAATAATAATAATTATTATTATTATTCACTACAAAAAATTGGGGTCAGTATTTTTTTGAAGAAATTAATACTTTTATTCATCAAGGATGCACTGTATTGATCAAAAGCAACAGTCAAGAAAAAATATGTTTAATATAAATGGTGTTCTTTTGAACTTTCTATTTATCAAAGAAAATGAATCAAGGTTTCCACAAAAATATTTTAGTTTTTTTTGGTGTGTTTTTGTTCACAGTTGTTATAAAACTAATAAAAAAAACAATATAAAAAAAAAACGTTTCCACAAAAATATAAAGCAGCATAACTGTTTTGAACAGTAGTGTAAATTCACTAGGAATCATTTTTTAATCTGTAATTGCAGCTAGGCCATATGTTGTTTTTTTTCTAGACAAATTATTTAAAAAGTTCAATGAAACATGATTAATCTTAGATGCACAAATATCTTTTGTAGGAATTCTTTTAATTGCTTCTTGCAACTTTATAACTAGCTGCTTAAACACACAATAATCATTTTATTTCCCTTCCAAATGTGTCTATATCCATCTGTCATGTGAAGTCAATATGGTTTTTGTACGGTGAGCTATAAGACCCCATTAAGTAAACTCGCACTGTTTGCTGAAGGTGGCCTCTTCCTGGATCAGAGATGGATATCTGCTGTGCTCTACAGTCTCCTCAACATGTGCACGGCTCAGAAGCTGGGCTCCGGAAAGACTCTTCGGCTGCTAAACGGGCTGTTTGAGACAAACACATTCACTTATCACAGTCTTGTAAATTCACCCAGTGCATCTGATCTCAATAACCCTGATGAGTGAGTCTTATTGTAGATGTTCAAAATGAATTACGACTATTACTCAACCTTGCTTTATACGGTTATAATAGTTTGTCTCTGTTGTCTTACAGCCTTTTTCCGTGGATCAGTTTGGTTGATGCACAAACTAAAGACACTCCATTGACTGATTTGGTGTTGAGAGATAAAGGTTTGCGAGACTGCATTTCAGTTATGTACTACAATGTATTCTCAAACTTAGCAGAAGGATAGGACATAGGTTCAGTTCAATGAGACAGCAATTAAATTGTGCAACATTTAAGTTTGAGTGTGTAAATTTTTGTGTTCATGTTCAATCTGTTTATCTTTAACCAGCAGGTGTTTGTAAAGTGAAGTCTAAAATAAGTGTTAATTAAACACGGGAAAAGTTAGCATGTCAGCTGGATCCCTTTGAGCTGCCGAGTGCTATATTTGTGTTTTATCCTCTGCTGATTTTTGCCACACATGGACAAATGGCTTTGAAATGTTTCCCAGTACATTTGACTGTGCCAAGCCATTTACCTACAGAGGATATATGCTGCTAATAAACAAACGCGCTTGAACTGTTTACTACTTATCTCACAAATATTGTAATGCTACCAATAAAAACACTTAAATGCAAGAAAAATAAATGTAAGATAAAGTAATAAATATCTTTTGTATTGTATTTTATTTTAAGTGAAGTAATTTATGTGTGAATAAATAGTGTAGTGTCAAGAATGACAGATGAATAAACTATATTTAATTATATTTTTTTATAATGTAATATACAGTAAAATAAAATATACATATATTTCGTAAAAACAACAATATTGTGAATATTATTACTTTTTTATTTTTTTTTACTATTTTAATGTGTAATTTCTTTTACTACTTTAATATATTTTAAAATGTAATTTAAGCCTATGATGGCAAAGCTGAATTTTCAGCATCATTAAGCCGGTCTTCAGTGTCACATAATCCTTCAGAAATCATTCTAATATGATGATTTGCTGCCAAAGAAACACTTATTATTATTATTATTAATGTTAAAAAATTTATATTACCTAATATTTTTTGGAAACCCTAATACATTTTTTTCAGGATTATTTGATGACTAGAAAGGTCAAAAGAACAGCATTTAATTGAAACAGAATTAATTTATAATATTTAGTGCTGTCAAACGATTAATAGCGATTAATCGCATCCAAAATAAACGTTTTTGTTTACAAAATATATGTGTGTATACTGTGTATATTTATTATGTATATATAAATACAAACATGCATGTATATATTTAAGAAAAATGTTTATATATTAAATATATTTATATATAATATAAAATATAAGAATATAAATGTATAAACGTACATATTTTCAAAATATATACTGTATGTGTGTGTATTTATATATACATAATAAATATACACAGTACACATACATATATAATGTAAACAAAAACTTTTATTTTGGATGCGATTAATCGCGATTATTTGTTTGACGGCACTAATAATATTATAAATGTCTTTACTGTCACTTTTCATCAATTGAATGCACTGTTGCTGAATAAAGTATTTGTGACCCTGGACTACAAAACCAGTCATAAGTCACATGGGTTTATTTATGGGTCAAAATTATTGATTTTTCTTTTATGCCAAAAATCATTAGGATATTAAGTAAAGATCATGTTCCATTAAGATATTTTGTAAATTTCCTACTGTAAATATATTAAAACTTAATTTTTGATTAGTAATATGCATTGCTAAGAACTTCATTTGGAACAATTTAAAGGCGATTTTCTCAATATTTAGATTTGTTTGCACCCTCAGATTCCAGATTTTCCAAATTTCATCTAATTCCAAATAGATGTATTTCGGCCAAATATTGTCCTCTCCTAACAAACCATGCATCAATGGAAAGCGTATTTATTCAGCTT
>NW_015665748.1:0-819 GCF_001515625.1 Sinocyclocheilus rhinocerous | reverse complement strand
GTCTGGCCTTAAAATTGACCAATCTGGTTTGGCTTTCTCACATGGTATTTGGTAATATGCTTTTCAATCAACCGCTCCAGTGGCGCAACCAGTCAGCGCGTGGTACTTATATGGCAGTACGCAGCAGAGCAATGCCGTCGGTTCTTATAAGGCAGTACGCAGCAAAGCAATGCTGAGGTAATGAGTTCAAGCCTCACCTGGAGCATGGCTTTAGAAAACAAGAGACATTTCAGTAGCAATGGAGTTCAAAGCCTAACATAAATGATCAGATGAAAATTAGATTCCTGTTATCACTTAGAAGAAAGGTCGCAGTGTAGCTTTTAATATCAGTCTAACTAAAGACCATAGTGTTTGATAATATGCATTTGAGTCAACAGCTCTAGTGGTGCAGTTGGTCAGCATCTCCAATGGTGCAATCGGTCAGCGTGCGTTTCTTATAAGGCAGTACGCAGCAAAGCAATGCTGAGGTAATGAGTTCAAGCCTCACCTGGAACATGGCTTTAGAAAACAAGAGACATTTCAGTAGCAATGGAGTTCAAAGCCTAACTTAAAATTATCAGGGCTGCGTTCGACTCCAGTTTTAGACACGCACTCGCAAACTTCCCTAAACTCTTCTCTCTGGGGAATACCTGCTGCCATTTTTAATTGTGTTCCACTTCGTGAAGTGAACGCGGGAAGTTTAAATGGATAGTCCCTCAACCCCTCGATTTGGACCGAGGGAGCGAATCTGCTTCATATGCACACTTCAGGTCACTCCATAGGCCACAATGCAAAACGATTGTGACGTCATCGCAGATCGCGTTTCGTTTATCCCCACCC
>NW_015665747.1:0-923 GCF_001515625.1 Sinocyclocheilus rhinocerous | reverse complement strand
GCCTTCGCGAGCAGAGGACTAACCAAAAGCGAAACAAAGTATCCCACACACAAATTGGAGTTCCTTGCACTCAAGTGGGCAGTCACGTCAAAATTCAGTGATTATCTGTATGGAGGAGAGTTCACTGCAATAACAGACAGCAACCCACTCACCTATATCTTAACATCTGCAAAGCTTGACGCGACCAGCTATAGGTGGCTGTCCAGCCTGTCGACATTTAACTTCAAGATCCAATATCGTGCAGGCAAGCGGAACCTAGATGCAGATGGTCTCTCAAGCCGTCCGCATGACAGGCCTGTGGACGACTTTGTCTCCCAAAAAGAGCGTGAAAGAATCAAGCAATTCACTCTTCATCATTTAGCAGAATCAGAACAGCCAACAATTCTGCCCGCAGCAGTGAAAGCCCTCTGTGAAAGACACCAAGCATATCAGAGCTGTGATGATCCTAACCTGTCATGCTTCCAACCTACTGTGGTTGAATCCCTGTCCCTCAGTGCTAGTGCGGTACCTCAAGAATAATCCCTGTCCCTCAGTGCTTGTGCGGTACCTCAAGAATTCCAGCAAGAGGATGCCCACGGTCTTCCGGTTCTTCCCCAAATGTCTGAAGAAGAGTTAAAGGAACACCAAAGAGCTGATCCAGAACTCAAAGAAGTTATCAAATACCTTGAATCCGGGAGGAAACCAGATGGGAAAGTAGAGCCTGTAGAAGTAGCCTTATGGCTGAGAGAATGGAACAGATTTGAGTTTAAGAACGGAGTATTATTTAGAAGGAAGCAAGACAGAGGAAGTGTGCTGTATCAGTTGGTGTTACCTGTGGACCTCCGGGAAATGGCGTTAAGAGCCCTGCATGACGACTTGGGACATCTAGGGATTGAGAGGACCCTGGACCTCACTAGGTCTCGGTTTTACTGGCCAAAGATGGC
>NW_015665746.1:0-518 GCF_001515625.1 Sinocyclocheilus rhinocerous | reverse complement strand
AATTGTGCGCACGATTTACTAATTCGTTTCCTCGATTTATAAATTATGCACACGATTTACTATTTCGTTCCCTCGATTTATAAATTATGGGCACGATTTACTATTTCGTTCCATCGATTTATAAATTATGCGAACGATTTACTATTTCGTTCCCTCGATTTATAAATTATGCGCACAATTTACTATTTCGTTCCCTCGATTTATAAATTATGCGCACGATTTACTATTTCGTTCCCTCGATTTATAAATTGTGCGCACTATTTGCTAATTTGTTCCCTTGATTTATAAATTGTGTGCATGATTTACTAATTAATTCCCTTGATTTATAAATTGTGCACACGATTTACTAATTCGTTCCCTCGATTTATAAATTGTGTGCATGATTTAATAAATCGTTCCCTTGATTTATAAATTGTGTGTACGATTTGCTAATTTGTTCCCTTGATTTATAAATTATGCGCACAATTTACTACTTCGTTCCCTCGATTTATAAATTATGCGCACGATTTACTATTTCG
>NW_015665745.1:0-837 GCF_001515625.1 Sinocyclocheilus rhinocerous | reverse complement strand
AAAATGTGCCGTCACTACCGAAACATGGGATGTTTTGTCAAAAATGAGATGTTATGACAGTTTTTGGTTCAATGTACATTCAAACTAATGAATCCTTAACTTGGAAATCAGTATCAACTTTTTGCCTTTTACAGAGAAAAATTACGATTCAAAATACAACAAATCTCATAAATTACACTTGAAATATTGTTAAAAAATTTAATTGTAATGGATTTACCTCTGAAATTTTTTTTGTAAAATAGCAAAAAATATATATTTACAATCTAGATGTAAGCAAAATCTTAATAGGTCAATATAACTCTTCTAATTAAATTATTATTACTGTGTTTCGGTAGTGACTAATTTTGGGAGAGGACAAATATTCCAAAACTACAATATGAGAATTAACTGCACAATTACTAGAAATATCTTGGATATTATACAATATTTTGCATACATACAAATTTTATGGAAAAAGACGTTTCCAACTCTGACTTTGGACCAATTCTGTAGAATGGCCCATATACAAAGCCTTCAGAATGCTTTTTTTTTTTTTTTTTTTTTTAAATAACCACTTAAATTTTAGTCTGTTCCTTACAAAAAGCTATCATATAACTTCAGAAGACTTGAAAAAGTTGACCATTGTTATGTTTTTTTTGTTTCTTTTTTTTTTATGAAAACAACTATGCATATACACAAAGAAAATGTATTCATTTTTGAGTGAACTATTCCTTTAATTAAAATAATTATAAAGTGTCACTTTGAGTTAACTATTCCTTTAATGAAAATTATTATAAAATGTCACTCAACGCTGAATAACCCATTGGAATTTTAAGTCACACTCACAAAAAGTGGTTA
>NW_015665744.1:0-910 GCF_001515625.1 Sinocyclocheilus rhinocerous | reverse complement strand
GAAGGAAAGTCCTCGGCCGGTATATGCGAAGTTCTCTCTCACCCAGTTTTAAGTGGATGAAGGGATTTGCTTGCTTTATTAACTGGACTATTTTTTGCACATGTACAAACCTGCGTAACCTGAATTGACATCTAACATGACGGGTGACATTGTGATGCAGTGTGTTGAGGTCGACGCACCTGTGTCTGTTACTGGGGTTCCTGTAGCATCTGATTTGCCAGATGTGACTAACTTTCTCTCCTTACCCTGTAAAATGCAATTTATGTTTTTATTTATTCCTTGCATTTTAACTTTATTTTCTGGCCAGTGTTATGATTATTTTATGCCTTTTTGCTTGGTGACTTTTCTCGATGCCTTTTCATGTCTGCTTGGATCTGTTTTTTTTATTTGAGGACTTTTATTTCTCTGTGCTGTGTTGTACATTTGTTTCATTTTGAATAAACATTTCCATGCAAATGTGCTGTCTGCTGCATGCCTGTTTCCTCCATTTTCTGTCTTGTGGTCTCATTTGCTGTGTTACCCAATTTTTTTAACCTCTCTTCTCATCTTATACCTTTTGTCTACCAACACCCTGGCAAAGGTCTTCTTTTTATTGTTTGAAATTCCCTTTACAAGTGACCCTTTTTGCAGGCTGTGACACGTTCCCACTGTTGTTAATATAGTAAATGTAGAATTTTTTATATTTTCATTTTTTAAAGGAATGTACATTTGTAACACTATACTTTGGGTAATATTACCTTCTGACCACCATGATATCTCAATATTTTTTTTCCTATCATGGATTTTATTTTGTTTATTTATTTCGCTATTTGAGCAAAGAGAAAGGCAAAAAAAATTTTTTTATTTTAGTCTCCATTTCAATGTGCGTATAGAAATGTAGCCAATTATGACAAATTCTGCATCTGAGAAT
>NW_015665743.1:680-861 GCF_001515625.1 Sinocyclocheilus rhinocerous | reverse complement strand
TTTAAACAATTCTCACTCGCATTAAATACACTGAAATGAAAAGGTGGGCAAAAAGTGGTCATTTTGCTGGATTGGTAAAATTTTTAATTGGATTTCTGCATCTGTGAAAAACTAAAATTCACTGGCAGGGCTGTACGTTAACTTTTTTTTCACATAGCACTGGTGCTACAGAGGTTGAAAG
>NW_015665743.1:0-301 GCF_001515625.1 Sinocyclocheilus rhinocerous | reverse complement strand
ATATACATTACAAATACACATAATATACAAATAAAACAAACAGTGCTTTATTTTTCAGGTACAGTATTTAGCAGTAACATTCAAGAAATTGAATGAACAAATATTAAAATAAAACACTAGATACACTATATACATCAATTATACTTTTTTTTAAAGCAACTGACTGATGATAAGTTCATCAGCCAAGAGCAGAGAGTGATTTTTTTCTGTGTTTTGTCATTTTATTAACATTAAAAGAATAGTTCACCAAAAATGGAAATTCTGTCATCTGTCTTTCAAATCTGTCATAGTGTTTCATTTT
>NW_015665742.1:0-672 GCF_001515625.1 Sinocyclocheilus rhinocerous | reverse complement strand
GTCTCTTGGCTGCTCTTTTTCCATACCATGAAAAAGAATGGGAACTGGGGCTATCAAGATCTAAAAATATAAAATACAACAAAAAATATCATAAAGTATTACATAGATTTCATGCACTATATTCCAACTGCTATGAATCTTTAACATAGCTCCCAAATTTCACACGTGAAAACCAACGAAGTGTGTGGTTTCCAAATAAATTTTATTTCAAGTATTACATAGATTTCATGCACTATATTCCAACTGCTATGAATCTTTAACATAGCTCCCAAATTTCACACGTGAAAACCAACGAAGTGTGTGGTTTCCAAATAAATCTATTTTATTTCAAACTATTTTGTTCATATTTCTCTTTACATGCTGTCAAACATATTCCAACCACAATCTTGTCAAACAACAGTTTTTAGGGGGAAAAACAACAACAACTTATCTCTTCTTATCTTGACAGATCCCAAATAGAAATATAGGTTATTTTAGGGACACTGCTTTATTGGATTTATTATTACTATTATTTTTTATTATTATTATTGTTAATAATAATAATAATCATTTTTATTGAGTTACTTGATTTGTCTAAATAGGAGTAAAACACGTTTTTTATTTCTCCAACTGAGACAAAGCAATCAACTAACCAAAACTATTTCAAATCAATGGACCCTTTTCACAAGACTG
>NW_015665741.1:0-713 GCF_001515625.1 Sinocyclocheilus rhinocerous | reverse complement strand
ATTTGTGTTCCGAAGATGAACGGAGGTCTTACGGGTTTGAAACTATATGAGGGTGAGTAATTAATGACATAGTTTTCATTTTTGGGTGAACTAACCCTTTAATTTTACCCGTTTTCTCTGTTTATTACAAGTGAGTTTACATTTTTGTGAAAACTTCACAGGGACAGTTTACATCAGTGAAAGTACATCAGCCTATTGAATTGAATACTTCAATAATTAAAAATGAATTTAATAATTAAAAAATTACCATAACCCAATACATTTTTGCAAAACATCTTTAAAATAGGTATATTTAAATGTATAAAATATATTCATTTTACTCCTTACATAAACATTGAGTATGTGGTGGATCTGTTTGTGATATGTTACTCATACAGTTACTCAAGTGCTTGGAATTCTTTGTCCCCATAATCTTGACACTAGTGGTCGACCGATATATCGGCCGATATCTGGCATTTTTCAAATATTGGCATTGGCCGATAAGTTTTTCTGTTTGGCCGATGTGTTCGAGGCGGGACTTTTATTTTGACTGCGCCGAGAAAGGCTGTGGCAGTGCCTGAGCGCACACAGCTCACATTCTCCCTCTTGTTCGCTCTTATCATTCAGTTTTGTCTAATACGGATAGAAGTCGATCTAATAATCAGATAGAACTGTTAAACAAAGGAATTAAAAAGTATTATAACGATTGCTTTATTATTAGTAATAGAAAGGCA
>NW_015665740.1:0-570 GCF_001515625.1 Sinocyclocheilus rhinocerous | reverse complement strand
AAACTCTAGATGGCGCAGTCCGATAGGTCTAACTCAATCTGACATGACATCATTATCATATGGCACAGCTGATTGGTTCTTTCCTGTATCGGTAGCCAAAATGCACCACACTAAGAAACTCAGCATCCTGAGGTAAACATTCCAAATGGAAAGTTTTTATATTTAAAATGCAGTTAGTTAGGCAACATCAAACAACGTTTTCACCATTACGACTGTTTAATAGTTCTATAAACAGTTCAATAAGCAAATACAATAATATTAGGTCACTTACATTTTAGGCGGAAACAGTGCATCTCACAGCAACCAGCCGATTCATTGCTGAATGATTCCGTGTTCTGAACGAATCGGTTGAATCAAAGTTTCATTAGCCCACACATAAACATCTGATGAATCTGCCGTTTGAACGAATCGTTTGAATGAAAGACTCAATGACTCACTCATTAAAAACTACTGGCACTGGGCTGGCGTTTTAATTTCGTTGAAAAGTCACATTTCCACCATAATTTCTTTCTTGTTTGTATATTCAAAATATTTAAAAGAATCTCATAATATTATTTAATGCAGTTGTAT
>NW_015665739.1:0-582 GCF_001515625.1 Sinocyclocheilus rhinocerous | reverse complement strand
ACTTGTGACTTGCAAAACAATGACTTGGTCCCACCTCTGCTAGTTACTAACTACTAGCCGTCTGCTTTGTACAATAGTTGTGCCAACATTGCACCATTTTGATAAGTTGGGATAAAGCATAGCATTTTATGGAGATATGCTGCATTTTCAGATTAATTTAAATATCGTCCTGTGCAATAGTAAGTTGTCCCACAAGCCTTTATTCCTGTCTTCACTGATTACAGTAAAAAAATAAGTATAATGTACTTATTGTGTTCATACTGTATTGCAAAACACTTTTGGGATATGGGTAAGGTTAGGGACAGGTTAGTCTCAGCCTCAGACATAACGCCGACGGAACGTTGGCTAAACGTCTGATGCATATGGCACACAAAAGTGGAAAAACTTTGGGCGTTTCGAAGTCGTCATCGGATTGGTTGAATTATACAGGATTTCCGGGAGACGTGCGTGTCGTGTTCTTTAACATTCTGCCTGGAAATAAATATGCGGTGACGCCAAACCCCCTCATGTTAGAATAAAGCCATCTTGTTTACAACCGTGATAATGAGCGCTTATCAGGATCAACTAAGCGCTGGATTTTCA
>NW_015665738.1:0-585 GCF_001515625.1 Sinocyclocheilus rhinocerous | reverse complement strand
TTGCACGTGAACTGCTTGTTAACAATACATTACAGGTCAAAAAAATGAATAATTACGTTTTTTTTTTTTATGTTTTTGAATAAAAAGTCTCTTATGTTCATCAAGGCTGCATTTATATTATGAAAAATACAGTAATACTGTAAAATATGATACCAAATTTGAATATATTGTAAAATTGTATTTATTTCTTTAATGTAAAAGCTGAATTTTCAGCAGCCATTACTCCAGTCTTCAGTGTCACATCATCCTTCAGGAGTCATTATAATATGCTGATTTGCTGTTCAAGAAACATTTCTTATTTTATTCAGCAAGGACACATTAAATTGATCAAAAGTGAAAGGCATTTATAATGTCACAAAAGTTCCTTTTTTAATTTCAAATAAATGTTGTTCTTTTGAACTTTCCATTTTTAAAATAATTCTTTGAAAAAATGTATTGGTTGCAAAAATATTAAGCAACAAAAACAATGTTTTCAACATTGATAATAACCAGAAATATTATTAGCAATTGAACACCAATAATAATTGATAAAAACTGACTACCAAATCAGCATATTAGAATGATTTCTAAAAGATCATGTGACAC
>NW_015665737.1:0-582 GCF_001515625.1 Sinocyclocheilus rhinocerous | reverse complement strand
GGACTGAAGAGTTCACATTGTCGACTGAACATACTGAGGTTTGACTTTCACATTCACTGAATCACTATGTTCAAATATGTGGAAGAATAGGTATTTCTTAACTATAGCTAGCAGATATTTCCCGTTTATACTGTAGTACGATTGTATCAGTGGCATTTTCTCCAAGAACACAAGACAGACAACACCTACTCAAAAAACCTGATGAGAAAACAATCAGGCTTCCCAACCATCCCGGAAAACCTGGGATTTTGTAATGCTGTTTTCCAGTTATGAGAATTAAATAATACCTACATTTCTTTATGACTTCTTTGAACATTATGTTTCAGTGAACTGTTTTAAAAAATGTTCCCTTTCCTTATGAATTTGATTACAATAGATTTATTTTCACTTCATCAGTGAAATCCTCAGCTCAGGGGATCATATTACTCTTGGTTCTTGCCTCATTTCAGTAGAACAGATTCAGTTTGTTGTTAACTTGACACCCGCTGTGACCGGATCATTGAGTCAGTGAGTTGAACTGGATCCGTTTGATTCATTAATGATTTGCTGCAGTGTTGAGCACAAATGCACAGATGAGTTATG
>NW_015665736.1:0-965 GCF_001515625.1 Sinocyclocheilus rhinocerous | reverse complement strand
GTTAATTCGCTGTTAAGGTTAAATAAGGACTCGCCAGAGGAGCTAATTTGCTTACCTCAGTATTTCACGTTAATTCGCTGTTAAGGTTAAATAACGACTCACCAGAGGAGCTAACTTGCATTAAAGGGCAGCAGAACGTGCAAACGTGTTTCTCGGTTTAACTAAGGTTTATTTCGACTAATATAGGTGACCTTAACTTACTCACCAGTCGATGTTACTTACTTTTTACTTTACTTTTAGTCATTTAGCAGACGCTTTTATCCAAAGCGACTTACAAATAAGAAAAAGTAATTAAAACCAACTCCCAACATAAAAAATGACACGATGAATAATGTTAGTTTGCTGTTAACAAGTGAAAACATCTTAAAATATTGCAGTTTTGCATAAAACAGAAATAATATACTAACCTTTTGTCGAGTTAATGGTGTATTTCTCTTTTGTCCTTTTACGTCCACTTCCACCAAACAGTCAAAAAAGAACTACCTTCCCATTGATCAGTTTTTCGCGGGCAAGTTCACTACTGTAAATTGATTTACAGTAATGAGGAAATACAGTAGTGACCGTATATTTTCCCATAATCCTTTGCGGTTTACAGTAAAATACTGTATACACATTATACAGTATCTTACTGTACATATTACAGTATAATACTGTTCAAATTACAAAAATCGGTTACAGTGTAGCTAACACACTTGGTTAGCTAATACATTGCTCAGGCTGCTGTCGGTGGTTGTTCTTTAAATAGCCCCCTCTTTTTGGCAGCCCTCACTGAAGGCCATACCACCCTGAGCCACCCAATCTCTTCTTATCTTGAAAGCTACATATGGTGGACATTATTTTATGCATATTATTGTATGGTAGGCTGGTTTACATAAAAAGATATGTATACTTACCTGTATGATGGTTTACTCTGGAGAGGGTAGAGCTATCCAGCCAGGGGCGTCATGCACTTATTATTTTTGAGG
>NW_015665735.1:0-793 GCF_001515625.1 Sinocyclocheilus rhinocerous | reverse complement strand
TGTGAAAAATTTTCTGTTGTTGGTAGCACTTTCAATCTGATTTTATAGGGATGTTTGAAAGGCTAGAGCCGTAAGGCCCATATATATTTCAGTTGAAATCAAAGAACGAACTGAAGTAACGACATTTCGGACAGAATCGAACCAAAATAAAGTTCATTTTGAGTTTGTTCCAGGAGATCGAAACAGCTTGCCAAAGCAAATTTTATAGAAAAGTTTTCTCAAGCTGGTAAACACCTTCAAACTACCACCGGCCTATAGTGATTACGTAATAGGTAAGCAAAATCAAAGTGGAATTCAAGATGAACTGATGTGACGTCATTTCGAACAAAATCAAGCCAAAATCAAGTTCTTTTGGAATTCGCTTTTGGAATTTGAAACAGCTTGCGGAAGCAAACTTTATGGAAACGTTTGGTCTGGCTGGTTAATACCTCTGAACTACCACTGGTGATTATGTAATAGGCAAGCGGAATCAAAGAACACTGGTGATTATGTAATAGGCAAGCAAAGAACAAACTGATGTGATGTCATTTCGAAAATTAGGCCAAAACGAGTTTCATTAGTAGTTTGTTTCAGGAGTTTGAAACAGCTTGCCAAAGCAAACTTTAAGGAAAAGGTGGAATTCAAACTAGTACTGGTCTATAGTGATTATGTAATAGGCAAGTAAAATAAAAAAATTATAAACTGATGTGACATCATTTCGAACAAAATTAGGCCAAAACAAAGTTCGTTTGGAGTTTGTTGTGGGAGATTGAAACAGCTAGCCAAAGTAAACTTTACAGAAAACTTTGCTCCA
>NW_015665734.1:0-547 GCF_001515625.1 Sinocyclocheilus rhinocerous | reverse complement strand
GTCCATTTTTTTATGCCCTTCACTCGCAAACTTCCCTCCGTCTCGATCACTCGGATGTAAGTCATTGATTACGTTGCATGAGTGCCCACTACGGCGGAACCCTTGGAATGGGCTGAACTGGAACATCCTAATCCCTTGATCACATAGCATCTGCTATAAAGTTGGTTTATTGTTTACATTTTTCCCCTTACGAATTTGTTTGGTGCAGCAGTCTATATGTATATAGGTATGTTTGGGCTGTTATAAATGTTTAAAAAAATAATTTATATATTAGAGTTGTTTGGGGTGGGGATAAATTAAACGCAACCTGCAATGACGTCACAATCGTGTTGCATTGTGGTCTATGGAGTGGCCTGAAGTGTGCATATGAAGCAGACTCGCTCCCTCGGTCAAAATCGAGGGGTCGAGGGTCTGTCCATATAAACTTCCCCTGTTCACTTCACGAAGTGGAAGGCACTTCAAAATGGCCGCGGGGATTCCCACCGAGGGGAAGTGCTTAGGGAAGTTTGCGAGTGCGAAGACCACGAGGGTTTAGGGTTCCATTTGT
>NW_015665733.1:0-1295 GCF_001515625.1 Sinocyclocheilus rhinocerous | reverse complement strand
GTGATTGGACTAGTCAACACTTCAAACCACGGCTGGTAGATGTCACTTCCAGTGGTATAGATGGTAAAGCGGTATCGCAGTCTTTTTGAAGCAATCGACCCGAGTTCGAACCCGCTTTTGCCGAACTTTTTTCCCTCCCTTTTCAAATCTCATATCACATCGGAAAAGGCATGTATTTTCAATAAAAATTAAATAATCAAACCTTTCTGAAGTTCAAACCTCTCAGATATAGAGTGATCTGCTGCACTGCGGTCTGGATAATAACTATTGTATCCTGTTTGTTCTTCATGTTTATTATAGTTTTGCACCATGATAAAACACAAACAGCTGTATTATTCTCTCTGGTCCAGTTTGTACTCTTCCTCTCCATTCAGTTGTTCTGCTGTTTGGCTGTCCTCAGAGCACTGAAGCAGTCAGGACCAGGAGAGAGAGAGAGGAAGAAAACCACATGAAAAGAAGAGCATTTCAAGTCATTCCAATAACTACTGTGAACACAGTTATCATACACATCTCAAATGCAGTCTTAGGATTTGTTACTGTTTTGACACAACAATATAGTAATGCACTTTTGCTTATACTGGGTTGGCTTATTTAATGTTGGCTGGTTTTGTTCACCCTGTTTTTTATCTGCACCGGACTGGAAATCTGTTCAGCATCTGTTCCTGATTAGACATGCTAAATAATGTATTACAAAATCAAATAACTAACCCAGCCAAACCATTTTTTTTTAAGCTCATGATCCTTGAACATGTTAGTGTAGCTCTCCTTTAGTCACTATTTAATTTAGATGGGTCCAACGGCCCCACCACTTAAAAATAAAAATTGTCCATAAAATCATTGTGTTTGTGTATGTGTTTTTAAGATATACATTAAGCCTTTTCTGTGTGTTTATTAGATGTGGTTGTTTTTAATAAATTACTTAACTGATTATCCAGTGTAAATTTAGATAATTTGTATTCTATTTTTTCTTTTTAGTATTGTCTTAGGAATCTTATGAAAAAGGCTTAAAATATTACGATGATAGATTGATATAGAGTCATGAACACAGACCATACAGTAGCTGAGATGAGAGATACCTGTGATGGTCTTTCAATGTACTTGGACTTGTTCTCGGACTCGAGTCTGGTCTTAAGTACAGCTTTCAGCTGACTTGACACGGACTTGAGTCTTTGGGACTCCGAAAATAACCAAGTCCAACTGAGCCCAGGGGCAGTTGACGGAAATGTCACTGATGCATTATCACAAAAATTATATTCAGTTTTTGTATGTGTTTTTTGTCTTGTCCAGTACTTGAA
>NW_015665732.1:0-914 GCF_001515625.1 Sinocyclocheilus rhinocerous | reverse complement strand
TTTAGTTGGGCTCTTGACCCTTGACTCTTTATTGTTAGTTTTTCTTAGCTGTTGTAACTGTGTTTGTAACGCACACTTGTTATGACAAGAAACGTTGAGTGAAATTGCAATGAAATCGTTTGAATAACTATTAATGACGATGTAATGACTGTTTCATGAAGTGATTCATGATCTCTATTTGTGTGTACCTTTATAAATTAATTTGATTCATGATCTCTATTTGTGTGTACCTTTATGGGTAAATTAATTTTTTGCTTATGGTACTAACATAAATCTACAAGATAAATAGACAAACTATTGTGAATTAATTTCAATACATGTTTATGCACAAAACCTTTAGAGCTACAGTACCCGTTAGACATACACAGATATCAAGAATCAGCACATGAATCTCAACAATGGTGACTATTAATATATCTTTTTTTAAATCATGCCGCAATGCATGCTGGATGCCAGTACAAAACTCCCAGCATGCATTGCAGAATGATTTTTTTTTTGATTGTCACCAGTGTTGAGATTCATAGGCTGAATGTTGATGTCTGGATGTTTTTAAGTTCTACCATTATTCAAAACTTTTATTTGTGCATATTGTGCTTAGGAATGTTTCACAATGATTGATTGCAGTGGTACAATTCAAGAGTGTTAGTAATATTTCGCACACTCTTAATAAGAGATTAAACATTAGGTGAGATCAGTGAATCTAGTTCATGACGGTCTTGACATCACAAACACCAGTTTTATCTAATCATAGATAATCTTGGATTTTCTTGCTATAAAACAGTGTTAAATAAAGACAGCTAACTAAATCAATCAGAGAAGAACTACTTTTAAGAAGTCAAGGTTCAAGAGCCCAACTAAAGCAAACACCAATCACCATTATGGTGACTTCAAATGAAAGTACAACACCTAATATC
>NW_015665731.1:600-1976 GCF_001515625.1 Sinocyclocheilus rhinocerous | reverse complement strand
CAAAATAATGTTCTTTTTAGCAGCATCATATAACCCCTTTAATGTTTTATTATCGTGTAGCGTGAAATCCTCCACACATTTGATGCTCTTTATTTGACTAAAATAATGTTTTGTGTGATGTCATAAACTCGGCGGCATCGGCTAAGTAGCGTCTTTGTGTCATTTTTCTTCGTAATGAACGCAGATGTATTTATCAGTGTGCCAACTTTAATGAAAAGTATCAGTCCTGTATTCCAGGAACGAATGGTTCCTCATCCTGTGTTCCTGTGTTGCTGAGGAGAGGTGTGCTGCTATTTAAAGTGACCACACTTATGGTTTTCACCTGCTGGACGATGAATCGGGTGAAAAGTCCCTCAGACGCACAATGAACGAGGGACCCTTTTGCTACAAAAATTAAAAAGACAAGTGAGTTGTATTGTTTGTTGGATAACACTCCTTCACTCCATCACTCAAGTTTTGTTCCCTGATCCTCAGGTGGCGTTACCGAGCTGGAACTGGAGCAGATATCTTGAGCAGTCAACATATTTGTCTGATCTTTACAATTATCATTGGAAACTTAAGGTGAGATCTGGTTATTATCTTAATCTGACACTTTAAATTTCAACCATTGTTTTACCTATGGACACAAGTCCTGTTATGCTATTGAAAAAA
Source organism: Sinocyclocheilus rhinocerous (assembly GCF_001515625.1). NCBI lineage: Eukaryota > Metazoa > Chordata > Actinopteri > Cypriniformes > Cyprinidae > Sinocyclocheilus > Sinocyclocheilus rhinocerous. The sequence goes on along the minus strand of NW_015665731.1, from coordinate 1,325 downwards.
AAATACTGGTTTGTTAGTTTCTCATCAAAGCTGATGCAAACAAAATAAATGATTAACCACCATCAAACACAAATCATAAACTGTAAATCATACATTGATTTTATTCATTAAATTACCCAGACACTGGCAGAGAAAAAGCATGATATACCTTTATAAAAAAAAAAAAAACATAGATGAAGAATAGTTCTGCTTAGCAAGATTTGAAACTACTGAAACTACACTCTCAGAAAAAAAGGTAAGCTCTCACTGGTGCATCACCTTTTTGCCCATTTAGGTACTAAAATACACCCTTAAGGGGTAAATAAGATACAAAGGTGTACTTTTTGAAAAGGAACTGCACATGACAGCTTTTGTACCTTTTTTTTTTGAGAGTGTAGTACTGCTTAACTGCAGGATCACTGTATGAGATCATTATGCACACAAAGTATATAATATTTTATTTTTTTCATACTGTGAATATCACTGTTTGATAGGGACCTTTTTTGTCAAAAATCAGCATTAAAGGGGTCATGACATGAGAAATCAAATTTGCCTTGATCTTTTGGCATATACGAGTTCATAGCTTAAAACATCCTACTCATTATAAACAAAGCATTTATTTAATCAAGCTCTAAAAATGTCTCGTTTTGGATCCAGTGGGACAAGGTGACGTCACTCTAGTCTCGCGTTGCCAGACCTTCAGACTGACGGCCGAAGGTCTGGAATCCATGGCAGCTTTCATTGGC
>NW_015665731.1:0-245 GCF_001515625.1 Sinocyclocheilus rhinocerous | reverse complement strand
GAACGTTAAAGAACGCGATACACCCGGCTCACGTAAATCCTGTATAATGCAACCAATCCGATGATGACTTCGAAACTCCTGAAGTGTTTCCACTTTTGTGTGCCATATGCATCAGACGTTCAGCCAACGGTTCGTGGGCGTGATGTCTGAGGATGAGACTAATGCCGAGTTCACACTGCACGATTTTCAAACTTGTCGGGTCGCCATTGTTTTCACACTGCGTGACTATCTGGGGTAGCATTCAG
>NW_015665730.1:0-671 GCF_001515625.1 Sinocyclocheilus rhinocerous | reverse complement strand
TTACTACACAGAGCCGTAGTTCACTGACAAGCTATGCAAAACCGCGTTCATAATCGCAGGCGATTCGTCTGCGATTATGACTGCAATATTGCGTAGCTTGTCAGTGATTGCACAGCCCTAATTTCAAGGTTGTATGGCTCTCTGTGAGCCTCCTCTGTCTGAGAGTCGGGGGTTGTAGACCCTGTGTTTTGGGACCTCCCCCCACCCTGGGGACCTCTTAGCAGTACTCCCCTCACTCTCGAGGGTCACCTATGAGCTAGGCTTGCCGTGATAGACAGTGCTGACGGTGATACCGGTGTTAAGCCGCAACACCGGTTACGTCACTTGCCCACCGCGTCACCGACCCCCACCGTCGTTTTGATTTTTTTTATAGTAATAAAAATCATTTAGTTCAGTAAAAGAACAGACACTACAATTAAAAACTGAACGCGGCTGCTCAATGCAGCGTGCCGAACGACAGTTGCATCACAGATCAGATTTCATTTCTCCAGTGAGGAGAGTGAGTCGAGCTGACTGACAAGAAGAGTGGGGTGAGACAGACAAGACGATCGCGGATTATTTTGTTTCGAAACGAAATGCAAAAGCGCCTGTTTGGTTATATTTTCGATTTTGAAAAGCCTGTTGACTTTGCCGTTTATCTGATTTTGGAAGTTTTTTTAAACATTCGTTTC
>NW_015665729.1:414-603 GCF_001515625.1 Sinocyclocheilus rhinocerous | reverse complement strand
CTTGAGTTTTCGTCAAGGGGCGTGTCCCTGGCGGACTGACAAAATTGGATGTTTCGCCATGAAACAGGAAGTTACTGTAACTCAGGCAGGCAATGTCCAATCTGCCCCAAACTTCACATGTTTGATAGGCGTTATGTCCTGAACAAATACCCATGCCCAAATTCAGTTATACTCATAGCGCCACCTGCT
>NW_015665729.1:0-232 GCF_001515625.1 Sinocyclocheilus rhinocerous | reverse complement strand
CTAAGTGCTAAAGCATGCTATTCATGCAGTGATAGAGGAAGTTACTGTAACTCAGGCATGCAGTGTACAATCTGCCCCAAATTTAACAAGTTTGATAAGAGTCCTGACCTGAACACATCTACATGCCCATATTCGGTTACATTCATAGCGCCACCTGCTGGCAACAGGAAGTGACATGTTTAGCACGGTTATGGACTCCTAGGAACATATTAAAAAGCATCAGCAACTGTTA
>NW_015665728.1:387-572 GCF_001515625.1 Sinocyclocheilus rhinocerous | reverse complement strand
CGAGGTTACGTTAGTAACCGAGTACGTTTCCACAAAAATATTAAGTAATACTGTTTTCAACATTGCTAATAAGAAGAAATGTTTCTTGAACACCAAACCAGCATATTAGAATGATTTTCAAAGGATCATGTAACACTGAGGACTGGAGAAGTGGCTGCTGAAAATTCAGCTTTGCCATCACAGGT
>NW_015665728.1:0-251 GCF_001515625.1 Sinocyclocheilus rhinocerous | reverse complement strand
AAATAAATGCAGCCTTGGTGAGCATGAGAGACTTTCAAAAACATTTTTTAAAAATCAGATTTCAAACTTTTGAGCGGTAGTGTAGGTTTTGAAGAAATAGGTCACTGGGTCATAGCTGGGTCAATGACTATTAAGATTGCCCAAAAAAGAAAAGGGAAAAAATATCTTTCAGTTTAAAACATATCCAGCTCTTAGTAATATACTTTGTATGGTTTTGAAAAATATAGATTATATAGATTTGAAAAATAAAG
>NW_015665727.1:0-2238 GCF_001515625.1 Sinocyclocheilus rhinocerous | reverse complement strand
AAAGGAAAAATTGAAATCGCATCATATGACCCCTTTAAGACAATTGAATATAATTAAAAAAAAACTCATAAGAAATAAATGATGTCATATATATCATGAAATAGTCGCCAGTGGCGACCTCAGCAAAAACTTCACTAGCAAATTAATATTTTCGGTCGCAAATGCGACCGTTTTAGTCGCAGTCTGGAGCCCTGCTTTAAGAAGTTAATTCTTTCACCAACTTCACACGAGGAGCGGGGTGCAAATACCCAGCAAACTGCTTCTCACTGTGATTCCCAGTGGTTTTAGAGGACAATGCAATAGGGCCTGGCTGCAGATATGCACTTGCCATGCACTTGCCCTCTCGGACACCTGTGCTTCCGCAAGTGACGTCACTTTTATTTAGTATTTTTTTTTTACTGAATCTCTCAGCATTTTAAACAAGCAGCCAGGTGGTGAAGACAAGAAAAAATGAGTTGAACTATCAATGTGTTCTTTTGTTTTAATGCTGCAAGCTGTTCAAAGCTGTGAAAGAGTTGGTTGGTTAGGCTTGCTTCAGCTGGCCCACTGGCTTTCTTGTTACGTTTGCTGACGCACTGCTGGATCTGAAGATGTTCTAGTCACCGTGATTGTGACTGTAGACTAGATAACTTCTTAAAAAGTAGCTAAGAACACGACAAAATGCAACAGATAATCCACTTCCTGAAGATCTGATGAATTCGTGTGTAACACGCTGTTATGAACATATACATGATGTATTCTCGCGGCGGTGCTAGGTGCTACTGCCCAATAAAATGGTGTGATGGTATAAGGGCTTCAGATATTCGTCACACCGAAGGTGTTCCCATAGCAAACGCTATCACAGCGTAAGTGAACCTATGAAAGAGAACCACCACAGCATCTCGTCTCCATTGGCAACACGTTTTTGCACACAATTTGTGTCGACTGCAAGTGACGAAGCAGATAGAGGAGAGTGCAGATGGCGAGTGCAAGTGACATTGTGATTTTGTTTCTTTTTTTCTTGTCTTCACCACCTGGATACTGTTGTAAAATGTTGAGAGATTCAAAGAACAAATAAAATAAAATATTGTATTCATCACTATTTCCTCTGTGCTGCGAATTCTTCCTCCCTGCAAAATAATTCAACACAAAAGCATTTACTGAGCTCTCATGATCGTTACAGATCAGTGGGACTCATCAGATTGTCAAGTCAAGTCACCTTTATTTCTATAGAACTTTATACAATACAGATTGTGTCAAAGCAGCTTTAAAAACTTGTGCTGATAATGCAAGAGGACAATAGAGTCAGTTTTCCAGTTAAGTTCAGTTCATTGTTGATTCAGTGATGTCTATTAGAGATGGGACATTTGACACTGAGGCTCCGAAGCCTGTTTTACTCTATTGAAGCAAACTGGTTCGAAAACCAAACTGGTTTGAGGCTTCATACGTCACAATGCAACACCTAAAGCGAGGTGACTGATTCAAATCTTTGGCGCGCCTTCATTCATTATAAGGAGACGTGAAATGCTTGGTGTTCCCTCCCTGCTTCATAGTAACACTTTCGTGTGTAGACAATGATTCTCAGAATGAAGACACAGCTGCTATTGTTGAGTACTGCTTTTGTGTTGAAACTGGAATCAACAAGATGTGTGAATCATTTGAAAGTGGCTGCTATTATTGCAGCTGACCACTAGATGTCACTGGTAGGGTCTGTCTTTGAATCTTTTTTGGTACAATCAGGGAAAAAGTCTCAAAAGCTTCACAAGGCTTCATCTGCCCATCTCTAATGTCTATATTGTACAGCTTTGGTCAGTTCAAATAAAATGTGCAATTAAGTTGACGATATTGCCAGAAATTAAGTGCAAATCATCATCACAACAACACATCATACTTGAGCTTCACATCACAGAAATGATGAATGAACTTCCACTGCTTCATGAGTCCATCATCTATTATCATGTTATTTCAATCTCAAGGTGTCAGGAGAAACATTTACCATCCGAATAGGGCTTTTGAGTTGATCTGAATCTCACAGTACAAGTGATACATGCATTAGACAATAGAACATAAAACTCATAACTCATAAAACTCACATGAAACTCGTAAGACAACACAATGCTATTATTTATATAATGAAGCAAAATTATATACAAGAATAAAACTTTGTGACATTGAGATTCTGATTAACTCACTGAGTTCCTCCACAAAGAACAAAGTTGAATCTGCTGGTTTTGAAGACGAAGATGAACTTTATTCACT
>NW_015665726.1:0-592 GCF_001515625.1 Sinocyclocheilus rhinocerous | reverse complement strand
CTTTATCTTGAGGGAGGGAAATCCCACTTTTGTCTTATGATTTTCCCTGTGAGAGGGAAGACCCACTTTTGTCTTATGATTTTCTCTGTGAGATTCAGAATGTGTGTCTCCAGACCCATTTATCTTGGGTTAACTGCCTAAAGTTGGAGGACGCTGGAGGAGTTCTTACGTTAGTTTATTCAGTCGTCTGTAAAGGAGTAACTAGTTAACTCAGGCTTTGTGGTGCCAACTGACAGGTCTCAGTTTTATGGTCATCCAGTGTGAGACTCGGGGCCTTTTTGGTTGTTTTGGTTCTATGCGCTGTTTCAAATTAATTCTGATCAAGTCTTCAGTGTCTGATTCACTCCAAAATGTTAAATCACATGCTGACAATATACATGTGGCAAGCAGGGCAGGGCTGAGAGCCGCAGGAACCGGTGAACATTCACACAACTTTAATTATTAAATAAACAAACAACAAAATAAAAAGTAAAGCAGCAGGCCCTCACGGACGACTGCAGCATAAAAACATAATAAAGCACAACATGAAGTCCAGGCCTGTCCTCTGTAGTCTTGCACTGTCGTCACTCCTCCTTTTATCCTTCCAGATCTC
>NW_015665725.1:689-1049 GCF_001515625.1 Sinocyclocheilus rhinocerous | reverse complement strand
AAATCCAAAATAATCATGATAACTAAATCAATATTTATATTAAATTGGTTAAATCTCATGTAAGAATTGATAGTGAGAGAAACACAATCATTCATTTGAAACACAGTGACTCATAAAATATATACTGTATACAGTGCATGCATATTTATTATGCAAGTTGATATTCTAATCATATATTTTAGCACGTTTCAGGTTCCAAACCACATTAATCTGAAAAATTACTGAGAATGATCATTTTCAGGTGATGTGTAATTGTTAATGAGGGAAGGTGCTGCTTAAAGTGGCAAACACTTTAAATTCAAACATATTTATTAGGCAGATTTTTACTACGGTTAAAAATGTGCAAAAAAAAAAAAAGAC
>NW_015665725.1:0-679 GCF_001515625.1 Sinocyclocheilus rhinocerous | reverse complement strand
AGATTTTTACTACGGTTAAAAAGGTGCAAAAAAAAAAAAAGACACTTAACTGATGCTAAAACATAAAAAAAATTAAAATGCCTTTCAGAAAAAATGTCGTCCTCTGGACATTTCCAAACTAATAAAGCGTGACAGACAATCAACCGGTTTGTCAACAATAGTCAGCAGGTTTGCAAAAAACGTTTTGAGAAGAAAAGGTGCAAATTAACAGCAAAAGATCTGCGTAGAATTAATTGTGAAACCACCAGGAACCCTTTAGACTTCAGTGCCACCTTTTTCCAGAACTGCAACCTCCCCGAGTCTCCAGAAGAACCAGATGTTTCTCAGAGAATTTGTTAAGGTAAAGAAAACTGAAACATGACCCCCACTTAACAAAAATCACAAGCTGAAGCATCTAGATTGGGCCAAGAAATACATGAAGACTGATGTTTCAAAGGTTTTGTGGACAGGTGAAATGAGAGTAACTCTTGATGGAGCAGACGGCTGGCCCGTGGTTGGCTCACTGATGGACACAGAGCACCAGCTCGAGTCAGACGTCAGCAACGTGATGCTGCTGTAATGCTGTGAGCTGCTACTGGCTAAACTACTGGCAATATCTGGAAGACACTTTCTTCAAACAGTGGTACAAGAAGAGGTCAGCAGCTTTCAGAAAGACCATGATCTTTATGCAGGACAAAGC
>NW_015665724.1:0-950 GCF_001515625.1 Sinocyclocheilus rhinocerous | reverse complement strand
ACTCGAGCCAGGACAGTGATTACCGCTCTCTCAATCAGACAGTCACACACACAACCCATACAACCATGCCAATGTGCATACTTGCTTTAGATTTCAACTTTCATGTGCCCTTGAGTTGAAGATGAGGTCATGTCTGTCCTGTTTTGTCCTTTTCTGCTGTATAATTATTTTATATTCGGGAAGTCGTGGCCTAATGGTTAGAGAGTCGGACTCGTAACCCAAAGGTTGCGGGTTCAAGTCTCGTACCGGCAGGGATTGTAGGTGGGGGGAGTGACTGTACAGCGCTCTCTCCCACCTTCAATACCACGACTGAGGTGCCCTTGAGCAAGGCACCGAACCCCCAACTGCGCCCCGGGCGCCGCAGCATAAATGGCTGCCCACTGCTCCGGGTGTGTGTTCACGGTGTGTGTGTGTTCACTGCTGTGTGTGTGTGCACTTTGGATGGGATAAATGCAGAGCACTAATTCCGAGTATGGTCGCCATACTTGGCCACATGTCACGTCACATAAGTTTTCCTGGATACTAGATAACACTAGAAGACCTTGATTAGCTTCAGGTCTGTTTAATTAGGGTTGGAGCGAAACTCTGCAGGACAGTAGCCCTCCAGGACTGAGTTTGCCCATCTCTGTGCTAGCAGAATATGCGATCATTTTAACAAAATAAGAGGGATCATAATGTATGCAAATTTTATTTAGTACTGTCATGAATAAGCAATTTTACATAATAGATATTTACATTTACTGATTTTATAAAAATGAAAATGTATAATTTATAAAAATGTTCAAAAGTTTACATACACTGGATGACCCACAGCTGTTTTTATGTTTTGGGATAGTTTTTCATGAGTCCCGAGCAGTTCAACTGCCTGCTGTTCTTCAGAAAAATCCTCCCAAGTCCCGCAAATTCTTTGGTTCCCTTTCATGGGAACTTCGAACTGCGTCCTCTAGGGG
>NW_015665723.1:0-482 GCF_001515625.1 Sinocyclocheilus rhinocerous | reverse complement strand
GTGATAAATATGTAAACGATTAGGAAAACTGCATTTCCTGTGTTGTGTATAATTAGCCGAATAGTTGTCAGTTTAGAGCCAATCGAAAATATACGATGTTCATTTGATAGAATGACAAATTACAGAGTTTTGTTTGTGTTTGGACAAATGGTACATAAATGTTTGATTTGTGTAAAACCTTTTTTTTTTTTTCAGATATTTTGAAGTATTGGTTGGTTGTATTAACTATTGTTAAAACATTTGAGAGTTTTGTGCACATTGTTTTGAGAAAATTATTTGCATGATTTGTAATTTGCATAAAATGAATGAAAACGTACAATCTGTTTAGGACAATTACAAAGTGTTCAGATCACTGTGTTAACTGGTTTGAGAACAGTGACCCAAGTTTGGAGAAATGTGACAAAAATCGATTGAGAAAAAGTGTAAAAGTGTTTGTGTGTGTATTGTATAAATTGTGTAATTATATATATATATATATATAT
>NW_015665722.1:0-632 GCF_001515625.1 Sinocyclocheilus rhinocerous | reverse complement strand
TCGTAAATACGATCTATCCGACATGACTTGAACGCACCATTAGTGACTACCCAATATCAAAGGAATACTTCACCTAAAATAAGAACATTTTCATTCATATAGGAGTATTTAAATTGATTCGTCACATTTTGTCCATCTTCCATTAAAAAGACAAAAATTTTATGCAGAATACCTAAGCTTACAAAGAAAATGGATGTTATTTATACTGTCCAGCTCTAAAAAAAAAACACACCTCCAAATATCATAAAATAACAGGCGGGGCATAGATGAGAAACAATAATGTACAGTATGTGGAAAATAATGTGTTTTTTTTTTACTTTAAACCGCATAAACACATTACATTACACCAAATACACAAAATAATGTTCTTTTTAGCAGCATCATATGACCCCTTTAAAGGAATAATTGACCTAAAAATGAAAATTTGCTACAATTTACCCATCCTCAGGCCATCCGAGATGCAGATGACTGTTTGTATATCAGAACAGATTTCGAGAAATTTAGCATTACATCACTTGCTCGACAATGGATCCTCTGCAGTGAATGGGTGCCGTCAGAATGAAGAACTAAAGAGTGGCACCCATGGGATCTGACGGCACCCATTCACTGCAGAGGATCCATTGGTGAGCAAG
>NW_015665721.1:0-1129 GCF_001515625.1 Sinocyclocheilus rhinocerous | reverse complement strand
GATCAAATCAAACACTGACTAAGCTAGCAATAATAGGTTACGCACTTAGATTCACGGCTTATTTTGTCGAACTATCTATCTAAACTATCATTAAATACTAAAATAGGCTATTCGTTTGTTGGTGTAATAAGATGTCACATTGATTTATGCCATAAAACCTGGTAATTTTCAGGAATCGCTTTAATAAAATTAATAACCTTACTCACGTGTCCGATGTTGCTACTTGCTAGCAGTTTTATAATGTTTTTTTAAATTTTTTTTACTGCAATTGAAAGAATAACAACAGTTATGAAGTAACATGGGGCTAATGGACAAGTTTTATAATGTTGGAAATTATTACGGTACACACGCTACAAAACAAATGTTCATCCAAACAGCAGGAGGCACTGTCTTCTGAAACGATAGGTCTGAGCGTGCAGGTCTGAGTGTGCAGTTGGGTCTCCGGGCCTGCAGCTTCATAATGTTGGATTCTGCTCGCATTTGAACGCTTTTAACTGTCCTGCAGATGGCGCCGCAAGCTCATGCAGGGCTCTCAGGACCATTCCGTCCATGATGTTTTAGAATCTTTTTTCGCAGTTTTTTTAGTTCATTGCTTAAGGCCATTTGTGCAATTTCAAGCATCATGCACGCAGTAACCAGCATTACCCTGACCACCAACCCCACGACCCCTCCCCTCAAAATTTGTTATTACTGATCTGTATGATTCACGTGGGTCATGATTTTAGACCAAAAAAAAAACTGAATTCCAGCTGCTGAGTGTGTTGTAGGCCTTAGATTGTTAATTTGCAAAATGTAACAAGCAAATCTTACCCACTCCATCTTTCTCAGCTGAAGTGGGCGTCTCTCAGGCAGACCATCATGGCGACGGCTGGAGAGCTCATCCACCTGACACACAAGGTACAAGAACATTAATTAGAACAAGGAAGAGAAAACACTAACTCACAGCCCTTCACACAATTTAAAACTGAATAACATAATATTTTGTGTTCAATCCGTAGAGACCCTCAGGTGACCACCAAGGAAGAACACTGAGTAAGTTACCTTTTTTTTTTTTTTTAATTGATGTTGAAACCATCATCATTAGCTTACTTTAAGATTTTACTTACCAACTCCATTTTGAGCTCCAGTG
>NW_015665720.1:0-1584 GCF_001515625.1 Sinocyclocheilus rhinocerous | reverse complement strand
GTTCCTTTAATTAAAACATTCCAAACAGCCTTCAGAATAATTATCCAAAGTGGACATATATACGTCAGCAGACAGATTAGATTTTTAGGCGGAAGGAAAAAGACAAAGTAAAAGAAGGTGCTTAACTGCAGAATTAGAGGGAGAATGGGGTTTTAATCGCACAGTTAATGTTGAGGAAATGTGCAGCTTGGAGATGGCTGACAGTGCAAATTACCTTTTATAGTTCATGAAGGATATGACACCAGCTGGGCCCCGCTTCTGACATCGCTCCCACACACTAGCTTGTTCTGAGTTTTGGCTGTTCTAGCAACAAAGGAAACTGTTCAAATGGGAGAAAATGAATGTGGTTTTGATGGACAGTTTTCATCATAGTACCATAAACATTAATCACAGTGTATCTCGAACGTTTTTTTTATCTTTGTCAAGGCTGATCTTGGTTTATTGAAACAATGATGTAACGTAGTGTGCACCCTTCCAAGAAAATGAAATGATCAAACTTCCCTCTGCAGGAACACAACCCCTCCATTTCAATATGTCATCCATCTCTTTGCTTTCCATTCATTTTTCTTCATTTCTTTTCTCTAACTATTTTTATGCCTTGCGAACATTTGGTTTTTAGTGATGTATTGTATTGTTGTAACAAATTCCACCGATTTAAATATGGCACCAGTAGGGGTGGGCGATATGGCAAAAATATCATATCACGATTCACAATTTTATCACGATTCTTTGTCATGTTGGTTTTGCAATTTTGCAAGTTGTCTGAGCATTACAGCCAAAGTAATTTCCCTATTATAAAGACAAACCTTTCAAGGTAACAAAATATAAAAAAGAATGGCAGATATTTAGGCCAAAGTGGGCGAGGATAAAAATCTTTGTCATTATTTTATCTTTGTTATTAAAAAATGAGTACAAAGATACACATTACAAATATACATAATATACAAATAAAACAAACAATGTTTTATTTTCAGGTACAATAGGTGTATTTAACAGGAGCATTCAAGAAACTGAATTAACAAAATATAAAAATAAAACTCTCTCTCTATATATATGGATTTCTATTAAAGAAACTGTATTAAAGTTTTTCAGTCAAGAGTAGTGAGTGATTTTTCTCTTTGTTGGTTGGTGTTTTATTAACATTAAAAGAATAATTCACCTAAAAATAAAAATTCTGTTATCTTTCTGTCAATTCTGTCATAGTGTTTTATTTTTATACCATCATTTTCTCACTCAAAAGTTGTTTTAAACCTGAATGAGTTTCTTTCTTCTGCTGAACATAAATGCTATTTTGAAAAATGTGGAAAATCAAACCGTTGCTGGTCCACAGTGACTTCCATAGTATTTTTTCCTAAATTCAGGGTGGACCAGAACTGTTTGGTTACCCACATTCTTCAGAATATCTTCTTTTGTGTTCAGCACAAGAGAGAAATTTATACAGGTTTGGGACAACATGTGAGTGAGTAAATAATGACAGAAAATAAATGTTTGGGTGAACTAGGCCTATACCTTTAATGACAGTCGGCTACATGTTTACTACTGTCCCTTTAAAGGGGTCATATGATGTTGCTAAAAAGAACATTA
>NW_015665719.1:0-1096 GCF_001515625.1 Sinocyclocheilus rhinocerous | reverse complement strand
TTAGTGTTGAAGTTCTCAGGAAATATACTGACACTATGCCAGAGAGGTGTGCTGCTGCAATTGCTGCAAAAGGTGGACATACCAAATATTAAAGTTAAAAGCAGATAAAAAACAGTATGACTCACTTCATCTGATATTTGTTGTGCTCAGAGCAACCATCTACATGTTTCATGAACATTATGAAATAAAATCATGTTTTGTAGGCAAAAAAGGTCAATATTTTCCAGATTTGTCAGGTGCTCTAACAATTTTGGCCACCACTGAAGATGCATACATTTGTGATCTTGAGTTGAAGCGTGTCCAAGTTTTCATGAGGTTCACCCTGTCACTCTGCTCTCTCTCTCTCTCTCTCTCAGGGAATCTCCGTTTCCCGTTTCCCACCGACTGCTCGCAGGAGAAGCAGAATGGAGCGCTGGAGTCTGGCATCGTGGAGGTGTTTCCACAGGGCCGCGAGGGAAAGCCGCTGATGGTTTACTGTGACATGGAGACCGATGGAGGAGGATGGACGGTATGAATCAATCCGTCACATCACATCTTTACTAGTGGTTCAATCACCAGGTCAGTAGGTGGAATTAAAAAAGGTGGAAGACTTCATGGTACATGCATAGTCACCATAAACCATATTCTACAAAAACTACTTAACATAGAACGACTTCTCTTTCCACACACACAGTAACTAACGTCAAAAATAACCACATTTGATTTGAAGCTTTACTCACGTGTAGCACAAATGATGGTGTGGGATGAGTTGCTTGATAGCAGTTTGTTCAGATTTCTAAACATCAGTATGAGCAATAGTAATAGAGACATTGCTTAAATGTTAAATAATACTTCACAATATTCCATGAAGAGATATTAGTTAAGCATTCCCTGCTGAAGTGGCATCATGTCTGTGTTTGTGTGTCCAGGTCTTTCAGCGAAGAAAGGATGGGCAGATTAACTTCTTCAGGAGCTGGCGTGAATACAGCAATGGATTTGGAGTGCTGGATGGGGAATTCTGGCTCGGTGAGAAACGCACTTATCACACTCAGTTAGTTTCCTCTGTGAAGTGCCTATGTCATCATGCAGGACCAGACTTCTGCGCATCTTTCTCTGA
>NW_015665718.1:0-586 GCF_001515625.1 Sinocyclocheilus rhinocerous | reverse complement strand
AAACACAATGATTTTGACATTCACAAAATGTGATATTATTATTTATAATATGAGGTTGATATAAAATTTTTGGTACAATACAATATTAATTCTATTCAAAACTAGTGCTAAAAAAAGTGTAAAAAATATTTGCCTTAAAATTCTTATATATATAAATAAGGGATGCACCGAATTTTCAGCCGGCAAAAATTATCGGATGAAAATAGCATTTTCCGTTTTCGGCCGAAATAACGAGCCAAAAATTTCGGCCGAAAGAGAAAGATGGGCGAAATAACGAGCCAAAAAAATATATAATATATATGGCGCGCCACACCGCCCAGCCATGTTCAGCGTGCAGGTTTCACTCTCCTTGTCACTGCACGGTGTGACGCTCTGCTTAATATTCCGCTCTATGAATGTGCGTTCCGCTCGTGTACCACTCATACTTACCGGAAAAGCAAAGGCTCAAATAATGCGCCGACAGGATATTTCTTTGTAGTTGATTTGTTCCTGTCTGCAATAGCGCTACTGTGCTGTAACCTATGGCAACGCTGGTAAAATTATGCTACTCTCTCGTGACGTTCTGCTCACATGCTCTGCTAATAAT
>NW_015665717.1:0-650 GCF_001515625.1 Sinocyclocheilus rhinocerous | reverse complement strand
TTCTATGCAGTATAGGCCTACTTGTTCCGGTTTGCAGTAGCGCTGTGCTGTAACATGGTGTAGGCTAGTTCAGCTGCACTGGGCAACGCTGCTAAATGATGCTACCTTCAGTGATGCTATGCTCTGCTCATATGCTCCGATAATAATAGCTTTGTAGGACTATACATTATTTGTATAATTAGTCAAAAAACAAACAAAAACTTATAGTAATTTGAGATTAAGTTTTAGTCATTTTTATTTTAGTCTATATATTTTTTATACATTTTTTATTTTTTATATATATTAAAAAATATATATATTAAAAATATCTGTAACACTTTATTGTAAGGTTCCATTAGTTAATGTTAATGTGTTAACTAACATGAACAATGAACAATACATTTATTACAGTATTTATTAATCTTTCTTAACGCTAGTTAATGAGAATAGTTATTCACTGTTAGTTCATGTTAATTCAGAGTGCATTAACTGTTAACAAGCACAACTGTTGATTTTAATAATGCATTAGTAAATGTTGAAATTAACATGAACTAAGATTAGTAAATGTTGAAGAACTATTGTTCATTCTTAGTTCATTAACTAAACTAGTTAACTAATGAACCTTTTTGTAAAGTGTTACCAATATTAATGTAAATTCTGTCCAGTTTTAT
>NW_015665716.1:351-571 GCF_001515625.1 Sinocyclocheilus rhinocerous | reverse complement strand
TAATTAGGAAAATAGTGTGTAATAATGCAAAAGGACAATAGTAAATACTCGTTTTTCAGTTAAAGGCAGTTCATCATTGAATTCAGTGTCATTCATATCGTCATTCAGCTCAGTTCAGTTTAAACAGTATCTGTGCAATCAAGTCCACGATATCGCTGGAAATGAAGTGTCCCCAACTAAGCAAGCCAGAGGAACCAAAACTCCATCGGTGACAGAATGG
>NW_015665716.1:0-294 GCF_001515625.1 Sinocyclocheilus rhinocerous | reverse complement strand
CCAGGCTCAGTCGGGGGGCCAGTTCTCCTCTGACCAGACCAAACCAGCAGTTCAGTTCCAGGCTGCAGCAGAGTCAGATTGTGCAGAGGACTCAACTGGTTCCTGTGGTCTTGTCCCGGTGGCTGTTCAGTGACATGTGTCACTTTGCTCACACCTGATTTGTCCAATTTCAGATTGAGATCTCTTACCCAGAACATAACGGGTTAGGAGTTAACAGTAGGACTGTTAACATAACAGCAGCAGGTTAGCTGAGTTACTATGGTGATGAACGCCGCTAAAAGCCAAGTCACTTTC
>NW_015665715.1:448-564 GCF_001515625.1 Sinocyclocheilus rhinocerous | reverse complement strand
GCCTCGATTGTTCAAGTGACAATTCCTGTGTCAACTGTGCAGCGTACGGCTCGCTTATAGACAGATGCGATGTGGTGATTTGAAGCCATTTGCGTATTTTGAGAGAGAAAGAGGGA
>NW_015665715.1:0-210 GCF_001515625.1 Sinocyclocheilus rhinocerous | reverse complement strand
TTTTTTTGAGATCGGCCTTTTTAGAGACCGCCGATCAAACATCCCAACGTGATTATCGGCCGATAGTGATCGGTAGCCGATCAATCGGAGCACCCCTAGTACATTGTTTATGCTTTTACACTTTTAAATGTAATTTTAATGTTTGATGGTTGAAGGGTGAGTAGAATAATGTCATCTCATTCATAAAAATGTAAAAAAAAAAAAAAAAAA
>NW_015665714.1:0-1190 GCF_001515625.1 Sinocyclocheilus rhinocerous | reverse complement strand
TTAAGTTGTATCATCAGCATTTCCCATCATGCTTTTAGTTTTTGCAGCTAGTAAACAGCAGCTCCCTATAAAAGCTGCCCCAACCTCGTGGTGATCATGTGATCATCTCAAACGAGCCTATTGCTAGTGTTATGTGGTTGAGCTACAGGAAATTTAAAGAAATGATTTGTTCTGTTTCTGCAGTATCTACTTCATCGGTGTGTTTACACTGCTGATAAACAAAGGTGAGCATCTGAACAACACATTTAATATTCATGTCAAACTTTTACCGGATTGTAATATTTCAACTTCTCCTAGAAACTGTTTTTATCCTATTTATTCTCTTGAAAAGTTTTTTAGTGAATTTTTATACAAATTTAGGTTTAGAATTTTTTGAAAAATCTTTAGTTTGTATTATACATTTTAATAACTAAAGTATGGTTTTCACCTTGTAAAATAGCCAAAGAATCTGTCATTGCATTAAAACAAATAAACCAACAAATATGACACATGTATGAATGTCTGTGTGTGTGTTTACAGTTTGTGTGATTTCAGTCTCCCTGCAGGTCACAGTAGAGGGTTTTATTGGTGGTTCTGTTGTTCTGCTATGTTCATCAACTGAAAATGATCTTAAACTTCAAGACATTAATGTGCACTGGAGAGACAAAGACAGAAGGATTGTGTGTGATATAGTCATGGGTCATTATTCACAAGAGTTTCAGGACCAACGGTACAAGAACAGAGTTGAAACTTTCCCTGATGAGTATCTGACAGGAAACGTCTCCATCAAACTCAAAAATCTTGAACACACTGATGCAGGGAAATACACCTGCCTCATCACACCCTCATCTGAACGTCAGACTGTACAGCTGATCATCAATGGTGTGTAAAACTGGATTATGAATATATGAAGTTTTTCATTTTCAAAAATTCACTTCTGCTCTATATCAATTATAGACTGATCTGTTGTTTGTGTTGTTGTTGTTTTTCTTTACTGTTTTCTTGCAGAATCAACAGCAGGAAACAAAACCACTGATCAAGAAAATAAAGAAGATACTGAAGCAGACAGGAAATCATTGCTCTGGGTTTACATTGTAGTACCTGTAATATTAATAGGGCTTATAGGGCTTATAACCAGTGTAATCATATTTAACAAAAAAAAAATTAAATTCTCTTCTGCCTCATTCTCTTCTGTCACAACTTAATAAGAA
>NW_015665713.1:0-559 GCF_001515625.1 Sinocyclocheilus rhinocerous | reverse complement strand
AAAGAATAATGGGAAATGTAGTTTGTTCAAGCAAGACTGTAACCTGAAACCGGCTAAAGAAGTAGTAATTTCTGGCTTCATCTCTATTCTATATCAGGAGTACACAATGCACACAAACTAAAGAGTCAGCATTCACAATGGAAATGAAATTATGATCAATGCCAATCTGCAAAACCAAGTGTTCTGACGTTAATTGGCACTCGGTGAATGTGAAAATTATGATCAATGCCAATCTGCAAAACCAAGTGTTCTGACGTTAATTGGCACTCGTCTTGTGAATGTGATTCAGACATCAGACATTGCATGCATGCACCATATTATATAAATTTTGTGTTTGGAAGGTACCTACGCTGAGCCGGCGCCAGCGCAGCACTGATGAGGGGGCGGCCGAGGTGACGAAAGGGGGCGATGACATAGCACAAAGTAAAAATAAAAATAATAAATAAATAAAAAAACCTTTTGTGGCCCATTTACGTATTTGTCGGACCGTAAACAAACCTTTCCGCTACTACTACACAACTATTAGAATACAGGGTTCACACAGATAGAGTTTTGGTCG
>NW_015665712.1:346-643 GCF_001515625.1 Sinocyclocheilus rhinocerous | reverse complement strand
ACATGGCATATGTAGAAATGTATGTAAGCCAAGATTTAAAAAAAAAGAGCTTTAAAGGTATTATGTATAGGCTAACATTTTGTCACATCAGGGGCGTAGCCATCATTTCAGAAGTGACAGAAATGTCAAATTCAATAATTGTAATGTATGTATGTATGTATGTATGTATTATTATTATTATTATTATTATTATTATTATTATTATTATTATTTTACAAGGCAACTGTAATGTTCCCAGGTCCAGAAACTAGTAAGGACATCGGTAAAACAGTCCATGTGACATCAGTGGCTCAACTT
>NW_015665712.1:0-225 GCF_001515625.1 Sinocyclocheilus rhinocerous | reverse complement strand
GAGTTACGTCTTCTGCCATTTTGGAGAGTACCCAAGAGCGTAATCGACGTAATCAGCGTTGTTTATGTTCGGAGGAGAAAGCACGCGCATGAACGTAATCTGCGTAATCAGCGTTGTTTATGCTTAGGGGAAAGCGGGCATATGTGTTGTGATACTCTAAAATGGCGGAAGACGTAACTCGGGGAGAAGAATTGTTTAATAAATTATGTTATTTTTGTTTTCTTT
>NW_015665711.1:0-1063 GCF_001515625.1 Sinocyclocheilus rhinocerous | reverse complement strand
TGGGAAAATATATGCACACTACTGTAATTCTTCACTACTGTAAATTGATTTACAGTAGTGAAAATGCCCGCGAAAAACTGAAAATAAATCTGACTTGTCATTGGTCAGTTTTCGTGGGCATTTGCACTACTGTAAATTGATTTTACGGAAACTTTACGTTAACCGCAAACTGTCCTGAAATACTCAAAGAAAAGCGAGGCAACACTAAAAACGAAGGTTGTATTATAACGTAACTGTATTTTGAAGTGCGTCTTTTGTCTTTATTTAAAGTTTGCTGTTAAAACCGTGCCATTTGGAACGTCGGAGGTGTCTTTGGAGCCCTTTTCAGGCGGTTAACGTTACCGTCTTACTGTGGAAACTGGTAAGCTAACATCAATTGAATTAGCAGAAGTGATTAATCCAACATTATATGACTCTAATATTAAAACGTTAACATTTAATCAGAAGCCTCTCATATATATTGTTAACAGAACGTTTCTGTCAAGATGGGCGTGCAGTTTGTGTGCATACACTGCAAGTTATCCGTGCGAACGGTTTGCAGATTTTACCACCATATCAAATTGCATAGGAACCTGGCTAATTTTAGGTTCGAATGTGGTTTGCTGACTTGTCCATGTAGTTTCAGACTCTGTCGGCACTAAAGTCACACATGCGTCGGAAGCACGCTCAGCCAAATAAGGCTAGTTGTAGACCTGTTCAAATAGATGCCGTGATTTGTGAGGTTGTGGGATGCTATCCTTAACGAGGTGAATAAAGTTTACATCGACTCATATAGTTAGTGAAATAAAAACATGGCTTTTTTAATTCCCTTTCCCAGCTGTAAAAAAAAAAATTCACGTGAAATCATCTTTCACATCTCACATAAGCAGGAAACACAGAGAGTCTTTAGAGAACCCTGTAATAGTAGATAACGATGCATCAAGCTGTAGACATGACAGTGACATCCATGATGACAGTTTTGAGCATTTTGAGATTGATGATTATTGCAGTGATGAAGACACGTTTTTGACAAATTTGGCCTTATTCTATTTGAGGATGCAAGCAAAAATGCTGCTACCAGCCA
>NW_015665710.1:0-501 GCF_001515625.1 Sinocyclocheilus rhinocerous | reverse complement strand
ATCCTAACTATACAGTGTATTTAGTAAAACAAGTCAAATCAAATTCTAAATCCAATGTCTCTAATGTCTCTCTACCAGAAGTGAAAGTAAAATCAAAACCTATCACAAAAGGTCAATGAATCTCTACCAGAAGTGACAGTGCAATGTAGCAGATGAACAATTCCTTACCAATTTGCCAATAATAAGCTGCATCCTTGATGACTCTACAAGGGGAAAGAAGAAATGGTTTACTGAGAAGTTCTTAAAAAGCAGGATTTCTTTTTATACCATTCCTTTAAACCAGTGGTTCTCAAACTTTTTATACCAAGTACCACTTCAGAAAATATTTGGCTCTCCCAGTACCACCATAATGACCAACATTAAATTTCAGTAGCGTAGTAGGCCTAACTATTCAGCTAAAGCTCTGCACTGGGGCTGCAACGAACGATTATTTTGATAATCGATTAGTTGGTCGATTAATCGGATTAAAAACTAACAATTTTCTTTTTTTATTTTATTGAC
>NW_015665709.1:0-517 GCF_001515625.1 Sinocyclocheilus rhinocerous | reverse complement strand
CATTTGTCATCGTCATCCCGACGGTGAAACATCTAAAGAGTATTACCCCACTCATTCATCATTAATGGTCAATCATCACATAATTATCTCCTTAAGTCCAACACTGCTTCAATGCTACTTTAACACTCTGTAGTGTGGAAACACATGAACACTGAGCAGTGTGGGGACTTTGCTGTGAACTATTACATAAAACTTACCTGTTTCATTCACGTATGACTGATAAACAAATCAATAAACTTAATGTGATTCATATGCATGTTAAAACTATGTAATCTAAATGGATGGAAAAGTGTTATGCAATTGCACCAGAAGCCATCTATCTGCAGCAACAGGTGAAAGTCAGAACATGAAAATGTTTTTACCAAAAGTTTACAAGATACACACACACACACACACACACACACACAGTCTGTTTGGACAATAAAATAATTTGAGTACAATTATTGTCTGTTCAATGGTTTTTCATTTATAAAAAAAGAGAGATGTGTTGTCCAGGCACTTGTGCAGTGCCATTTTT
>NW_015665708.1:5658-5822 GCF_001515625.1 Sinocyclocheilus rhinocerous | reverse complement strand
ACGACCCAGTTGCATGGGCTCAACATCAGCTGACTGTGGACTCGCTGCATCGGATGAAGCGGACTCCAGGTGGCGCCACGGAGTAGTGGATTGACGGCGTTGCCGGCGGCGGTTGAGACGGCCCTCCACACGGAGCGCGAGATTAATCAAATTGTCCAGCTCTC
>NW_015665708.1:325-3318 GCF_001515625.1 Sinocyclocheilus rhinocerous | reverse complement strand
GGCGGAGGGCAATTTGGGCAGGGGAATGAAATGAACCGCCTTGGAAAAGCGATCCACCACAGTGAGAACCACAGTGTTACCCTTCGATGGGGGAAGCCCAGAGACAAAATCAAGGGCGATATGTGACCATGGACGGGAAGGGACAGGAAGAGGATGAAGCAGACCATCGGGAGGGCGATTCACTGGCTTACATTGGGCGCATGTGGGGCAGGCCAACACAAACTGTCTGACATCTGCGGCCAGTGTGGGCCACCAGAAGCGTTGACGGATGGCAACCAACGTTCTCCGAATCCCTGGATGGCAAACCAGCCTGGACGTGTGACCCCACTGAAGGACCTCGGGGCGCAGCACAGCCGGCACCGGCAACCTGCCCGCCGGGCACTTCCCTGGCACTTGCACCCCTCGACCGGCCTCCTCTACTCGCCGCTCGATACCCCAAGAAAGAGCCCCGACCACCACCCCTTCAGGAAGGATGGCTTCGGCCGTAAGCTCGCCCTCCGGAGCCCCGAACAGGCGCGAGAGAGCGTCGGGCTTGATGTTTTTGGACCCTGGCCGGTACGAGAGGGTGAAGTTAAACCGGCCAAAGAAAAGTGCCCAGCGGGCCTGACGCGAGCTCAGCCTCTTGGCCGAACGGATATATTCAAGATTCTTGTGATCCGTCCAGACCAAGAAGGGCTGCGCCGACCCCTCCAACCAGTGACGCCACTCCCCCAAGGCCAATCTCACCGCCAACAGTTCTCTATTGCCAATGTCGTAGTTACGTTCTGCAGGGCTGAGACGGCGAGAGAAGAACGCACACGGGTGCACCTTCCCGTCGCGGAGGGATCGCTGAGACAGAACTGCACCAACCCCGATGTCCGATGCGTCAACCTCGACAATGAACTGGGACTCAGGATCTGGAACCAACAGAACAGGTGCAGAGACAAAACGGGACTTTAATGTGTCAAAGGCTACCTGAGCATCCTGGCTCCACCTGCAGGACACCTTGGTGGAGGTTAATGCCGTGAGCGGAGCAGCGATCTGACCAAAATTCCTGATGTATCGCCGATAGAAGTTGGCAAAACCCAGGAAACGCTGCAGGGCCTTACGGGAGTCGGGGACTGGCCACTTGGCGACAGCCTCTATCTTAGCTGGGTCTGGTTTAATCCCCCTGGTAGAGATGATATGGCCAAGGAACGTAACAGACTCGGCGTGGAATTCGCACTTCTCCGCCTTGACGAACAACTGGTTCTCTAATAGGCGCTGGAGGACCCGTCTAACGTGCTGAGTGTGTAAGTGGAGAGAAGGGGAGAAAATCAGAATATCATCCAAATACACAAAGACAAACTGATTGATCATGTCACCCAGAACGCTATTGACGAGACCCTGGAAAACGGCCGGAGCATTGGTCAGCCCAAACGGAAGAACCAGATACTCGTAGTGTCCTGAGGGGGTGTTAAATGCCGTCTTCCACTCATCCCCCTCCCGCATGCGCACCAGATGGTAGGCGTTGCGGAGGTCTAATTTGGTGAAGACCTGAGCTCCCTGCAATAATTCAAAAGCAGAAGACATTAGAGGTAGGGGGTACCTGTTCTTTACTGTAATGTCATTCAAACCTCTGTAATCGATACAAGGGCGTAGGGAGCCGTCCTTCTTCTGAACGAAGAAAAACCCTGCCCCAGCGGGAGAGGAGGAATGGCGAATGAGCCCAGCCTGTAGTGACTCACGTATATACCTGTCCATGGCCTCTCTTTCAGGACCGGAAAGGGAATATAAACGACCCTTAGGCGGAGAAGTGCCCGGGAGAAGGTCAATGGCACAGTCGTAGGGACGATGCGGAGGTAGAGAGGTGGCCCGGGACCTACTGAACACCGCACGAAGATCGCAGTACTCCGCCGGGACGCCGGTCAAGTCAGCGGGATCCACCTGCGGAACACAAGACACAGAGACAGCAGGAAAAGCAGCACCCAAACATGACACATGACAAGACTGACTCCAGGTTAAAATAGAGTTATTAGCCCAATCAATCTGAGGGTTGTGTTTCAGTAACCAAGGATGTCCTAAAATTAACGGGGCCTTAGGGGAGTCAATAATTAACAGTTCGATCTGCTCACAGTGGTTACCAGAGAGGGAAAGGCTTACACAAGGGGTGACGTGAGTGATAGGATTGCCCGGATTGCCCGATAATGACCACGCCGTAATGGGCTTAACCAGGGGAATGGTAGGAATCCCCGCAGAGGCAGCAGAGGCAGAATCCAGAAAATTCCCCTCAGCCCCTGAATCCAGAAGGGCGTGGCCCGTGTGTGAACCTCCCAGGAAGGAGAGTCGAAAGGGCAGCTGAGTGCGCGTTGCTGGAGAGCTTGAACAGGGAAAGGCGCCCACCAGGACTCTCCGCTTCACTGGTGGGCCCTGACTTTTAACGGGCACTGAAGGACAAAGTGGCCGGCCTTGCCGCAGTACAGGCATAATCCCTGAGCTAAACGCTCCTGTCTCTGCTGCGGCGTAAGCCGGAGAGAAAGGTTTGAAAGGTTTTCCTATGAATTAATTAGAGAACAGTCCACTTCTCTTGGCATTATGTGTCTTGAAAATGAGTAAAATGAGTGAGTTTCTCTACCCGCATTCCTTTGGGCAATAAAACCAGTGATATCAGCATTGGTTCCCTCGAGAAATCGCGCGCGTAGCGCGCCCTCATTCCAGCCGCAAGCCGCCGCTAGAGTCTGAAATTGTATGGCATAGTCGGTGACTGAGCATCTCCTCTGAGACAACCGAGACAGCTGAGCCGCCGCCTCATCTCCCTGGGCTGACCGGTCGAACAGCTTCGCCATCTCCTGGCGAAAATCCGCAAAAGTAGCACAGCAGGGAGCCCGTGATCTCCATACGGCAATTCCCCGTTCGCGGGCGCGACCTGAGAGGAGAGTGAGGATGTATGCAACCTTAGCCTCCTCTGTGGCGTAACGTCGAGGCTGCAGTGAAAACACCAGCGAACACTGGGAGAGAAAGGCTTGGCAGGCATT
>NW_015665708.1:0-215 GCF_001515625.1 Sinocyclocheilus rhinocerous | reverse complement strand
GGGACCCCGGTTAGCCGCCTCCCGCTGAAGATCATCGACGCGCGTGAGGAGCTCAGCGACTCGGGCATTTAGCGCGCCCACCTCTTGCGCTGTGGTGTTGAGCTGGGCGGCGTGCTGCCCCAGCAAAACTCTCTGTTGCACGAGAGCAGAACGAAGCGGATCCGATCCCACTGAATCCATCGTGGTCAGATTGTTCTGTCAGGGAATAGGCTGGA
>NW_015665707.1:0-799 GCF_001515625.1 Sinocyclocheilus rhinocerous | reverse complement strand
TTTCTCTCCTCCCAGTTACCTCGGAGGAAGCAACGGCGAGCTCGCAGGTTGAGTGATGCAATTTCATCAATTTCATGCCAACACACATCAGGCGTAGTGATCAGGCTTGAGCAATTTCATGCTGGCACACATCATGCGTGCTTGGTCTGCCAGTGTGTGTTACACGTGAGGATGAGAGAATGCGCGCAGCACTTTTGATCTGCCTGAGTGTCTCCTTTCGAGCCGCTATAGTCCATTGACCTTCATCCCCTGATACTAAAAACTGCTCTGCTACTGGCGTTAGCATCGGTAAAGCGTATGGGAGATCTGCAAGTGCTCTCGGTAAGCCCTACTTGCCTCAAATTCTGGCCCAACGACTCCAAGGTCATCCTGAACCCAAGGCATGGTTATTACAGAGACTTTCCAAATGGATAATTGACGCTATCAAGCTACCGTACTCGTCTTTGGGCCTTCAATGCCCTATGGGAGTAAGAGCCCACTCAACAAGAGGCATTGCCTCTTCCTGGGCTTGGTCTAGCAGAGTTTCCATTGCAGAAATTTGTGCGGCGGCCGGCTGGGCCTCGCCGTCCACATTTACAAGGTTTTAAAATCTGGATGTCCCGGCTTTACAAGCTCGGGTCCTTTCTGCTTAAATGGACTTACTCTGGCAAAACCAGTGCTAAATCAGGCGTTTGCCTTCTCTGTACGCTCTTGGCCCCCACTGTGTTCCGAGGCTGTTCGATTTTTCTTGGAACGATTACTTAGCGCCAGGCCAACCTCTGTGAGTTTGGCCCTATCGCTTCCTGTGGGGCTTCCCTGC
>NW_015665706.1:0-466 GCF_001515625.1 Sinocyclocheilus rhinocerous | reverse complement strand
AAAAAACACTTTTGTAGCCTTTATGGTCTTATTGTTTTCAATGAAAATTATAAAAACCATACACAAAATAAACTTTTTTATATAACATAAAAGGGTATTTAATGTGTTACTCAAAGTACCTGTGTGCTGGAAAAGAACAGTCATCTCCAGATGTTTGTGGTTCATCCATGATGGATCTGAACAGTTTGATCTCCACCGCTGACAAACAAGTGAAGAGACAAACAATCACAAAAACTACAGTAATTAAACAGCCTTATATTGCTGTAAATCATTTTATTAAACATTTAAACATATTCTGTTTTGTAAATAACTGATTCTGTCTGTTTAAAATGGCTAAACATCACCTCTGATCATTTACAGTCACCTTTATACCATTATCTTCACAAGGACACTAAATGATCTTCAGCAAATGTGATGTGAAATTACAGTCATTGTCTCATATTTTCTTGTACCGTTAAAGTGTGAG
>NW_015665705.1:383-603 GCF_001515625.1 Sinocyclocheilus rhinocerous | reverse complement strand
GAAGCAACATGGAACCACAGAAGCTAACTGTTTCAAACACGACTGTTGTTATATAGTGATTTGAGCAAAACATGATATTAGTCTCAAATTGTCATGTTTGATGCTATGTTTAAATAAATATATACTACCTATCCCTGTTGCCAGGAGCAAAGTACAAGAAGTACATTCACATGGTGACCCATACTCGGAATTTGTGCTCTGCATTTAACCCATTCAAGTG
>NW_015665705.1:0-202 GCF_001515625.1 Sinocyclocheilus rhinocerous | reverse complement strand
GTTATTCACTTCCCCCCACCGACAATTCCTGCTGGACCTGAGACTCGAACCCGCAACCTTTGGGTTACAAGTCCGACTCGCTAACCATTAGGCCACAACTACCCCACGATGATAAGTGAGGGTTTAAAATAAAAAGATACAAAATAATGTGGGGTAAGGGTAAGGTTGGGCATCGTTTTAATTTTTATGATTCCGATTCTTG
>NW_015665704.1:0-1797 GCF_001515625.1 Sinocyclocheilus rhinocerous | reverse complement strand
CTCACTCACCTTTGTCCTGTTGCAGATACATAAAAAAGATAAAGAACTGAAATGCAGGAATATATATGGTGGCCATAAAATATATACTGTATACAAACACTGCTTCTTTCTGATATTATCTTTTCGGTAACGTTTTAGATTACAGCCCGCACTGTACCGCGTAATTAAACAGAATTTACAGCGTTCCTATTTGTAACTATAGAGTATCTCCAAAGTACCTACTGGTATATAAGGGTACCTACTCGTTTGGGGAATAAAGGGGTAATAACCTGCAAAATTCTAAAGCATTTATACTGTAAGTATTTTATAACTAAAGAGCACTTATTCTGAAATGACGTGGTATGTATGACACACAGACCGCAATTTTCTGCATCAGCATAACTTACAGCTGAACGTAACGTGTAGGTAAACCGAAACAATCTGCAACGTTTGGGGGATAAGGGGGTAATGACTTGGAAAATTTAAAGTATTTATACTGTTAGTGTTTCATAAGTAAGGTGTAACTATTCTAAGATTACCTGGTATGCATGACCTACTGTGTTAGGCAACGATTTTATGATTTAGAACACGTTGCCTTATTTTAATAACATAAAATATATGATGCAGTATATTTTTACACTACGTACTGGGAACTTTTTGTATTATTACAACATATATCTTACATGACATTGATACAAATAGTAAACTGTAGTATAATAGAGTATAATTTAGTAATTATAGTAAAGTTAAAAAACACCATAGTCTTCATACATTTTTACCACAGTTTACTTAAGAATATATGCTACAGTATTTACTAGTGTTTCTTTATGTGGGATCATGGAGATTACTGAACAACACAGCTGAAACTATGGGGAAATGATGGAGATTACTGAACAACACAGCTGAAAGTATGGGGAAATGATGTAATGAGTTTCTGCTATAATTTGGTTTAGAAATTTCCATATGAAAATGTACCTGATGAAAGAATATTTCATACGGTCATCTCAGCAGCGAGTCACGTCAGCAGCATTGTACCATCGAGGTGCAGTACTGTGGAAAACTAGATTAGATTATGTTTCCAGCTGCTCCCAGGATATAATATATTAATATAACATCATAATACACAACACATGTCTATTTGCTGTATAATTGATATTTTTAGATAGCGGTAGTGCTGCTGGTGGGATCACTTTAAATTATAACAGACGGATGTTGCACTTACACAATAACTACATAAAACAAGGGTGTATGTTTGCACAGTAGTTCAGAAAAATGTTGTTGTACATTTTATGCTACTTGCCTCAAACCACATACGGAAGCCCAAAGTGCACCAGCAGCACTACAGCTATCTAAAATATCAATTATACGGCAAGTAGACATGTGTTGTGTATTATGATGTTATATTAATATATTATATCCTGGGAGCAGCTGGAAACATAATATAATCTAGTTTTCCACAGTACTGCACCTCGATGGTACAATGCTGCTGACGTGACTCGCTGCTGAGATGACCGTATGAAATATTCTTTCATCAGGTACATTTTCATATGGAAATTTCTAAACCAAATTATAGCAGAAACTCATTACATCATTTCCCCATACTTTCAGCTGTGTTGTTCAGTAATCTCCATGATCCCACATAAAGAAACACTAGTAAATACTGTAGCATATATTCTTAAGTAAACTGTGGTAAAATTTTATGAAGACTATGGTGTTTTTTAACTTTACTATAATTACTAAATTATACTATATTATACTACAGTTTACTATTTATATCAATGTCATGTAAGATATATGTTGTAATAATACAAAAAGTTC
>NW_015665703.1:0-602 GCF_001515625.1 Sinocyclocheilus rhinocerous | reverse complement strand
AGCGACTTAAGACTGGTTTTGTGCTCCAGGGTCACAAATGTCTATCGTGTAGAGCAGGGATGGACAACTTTGATAGTGACGAGGGCCAGCATTTGTTCTCCTTCATACCAAGGGGCCAGATTACTAATCCACGTCCACACGCCTTTTACACCGTCTTACTCAATTTCCTTTTTATTGAAGGAAATGAGAGTATAACTAATGTCATTTGTTTTTAAAGATTTTATTAAGTATAAAACTTGTGCAGTTATGCTAATTCAGAAGGAAAACTTTGTTGTGAGTGGACACAAATATTTTCCTGACAAGCCAATGTAAACATTTCAATTGCATTGTCTGTAAATTTGCAACAAACAAATATACAGAGGTCCTTTTTTTATTAGTTGCCTACAGAACATTCTCAAAACAACCTAAAAGGACGGTTAAAAAGGGCTTAATAAAAAAAAAAATAGTATTCTAAATGGAACCATAGAATAACCTGCATCTGCAGGATTTTTAAATTCAAATTTAAGACCTTTAAAGATCTTTTTAAGATCTGCGCTTCACATTTCAGCCTTTAAACAAGTTTTTAAGAAAAGGGATGAGTCAAAAGTATCAATTATTATATT
>NW_015665702.1:0-886 GCF_001515625.1 Sinocyclocheilus rhinocerous | reverse complement strand
GCTGCCTGCAACTAACAATTTTTTTGATAATCAATTTATCTGCAGGTTTTTTTTTTATTAATTGGATGACAAAAAAAAAACTAAAAAGAAATTACATTATTTTTTTAATTAAAATAATTTGAGTCCATTATTTTAAACAATGTAATTTCACATCCTGCCTATGAAAACAAATATAATGAATGTCTATATGTAGGTTCTGCTGTACATTATAAGCATTAAAGTGTTAAATACAATCATTACATTCTAAACCTAAAAACAACAGAGTGATTGCTGTTTTAAAACAGAATTTAAAATAATTTAAACAAAAACACAAAATGTTAACTTGTACGAGGTACGAGGAACAAACACAATCATTCGTCTGAACAGAGTAATTATATTATATTAATGGACAATTCCAACAATAGTGCCTTTACTGTTACTGCTCTCATAAATATGATTACTTGTAGGGAACCATGTAGGATTTTAAACCTACACTTAATTTTTCCACCAAAAAATATTTTTGCAAAATGTGTATTTTAGTCAGAATTATGAGCAGTCTGTTTGTTTTTATGCACTAATCAAATTCGTTGACGATTATTTTCATTATCGATTAGTTGTTGCAGGCCTAGTTTTATTCAACCTGTGAACACAAGCCCAACACAGGCAGATGTGTGCAGTCCATAGGGTGCATCAAGGTCGCATTAACAACCTTGATTACAATATCAATAAAGGTAAAAAAGGTTTTTATTGGAAAAGTTTCACACATACTACAAAATACATTCACAAGAAATGAGAAGTACTTTTAAGGATGATTAAAATGATATCAACTCACCTGAGATGAAGATTTCAGTCATTTCAGGCTTAAAGCAAGCTGATTTATTCTACATCGAGTCACCTCATGGGGGCT
>NW_015665701.1:0-1472 GCF_001515625.1 Sinocyclocheilus rhinocerous | reverse complement strand
TCAAAATGCCTATGTTTTGCATTGTTTATGGATGCTCAAATCGGTTAAACTGAGGGGCGATTGACTGAAAAACACAAGAAAAGTGGGTTGTAAACCTGCGTCTGCGGTCGGGAGGAGCTGAGTCGGATAATGCTCATGTGTGCAAATGGTTAATATAAGATATAGTAATAATAAAAATTGACCCTTATGACTGGTTTTATATAAAATATAGTAATATATTAAGATATTAAAAAAGAAATGTATAAATAGATACAGGGCTGCCAACTCTCACGCATTCAGCATGAGACAGTCAGAATTCACTCAATGCTAAACGCTACACGTGGACACGATGTAAATAAGATATTATATGTGCAGTTTAGAGAGCATCACTGATTATAACGGAACATTGTGAGATTGCGATAAATTGAAGTGACAGCTTTTTAGTGATTCTATGGAAGCGCTATTAGCTCACTTTCTAGGCTATAATCAATTCAGAATTTGAATAAAATTTTGTTTTACGTGCTGCTAATAGGAGCAACGGCCACATACCCTGTACATGCAGCAAAGTTTCAGGAGTGACATATATCCCGCATGCCTCATATAAATGCAGGAATCACTTTCGAAATAGTTTGTTTGCAATCAGGGTTAGTTGCTTAGCCTATATCCACCGCCTGGATGGCAGGCAAGTATTTCAATTTAGTTGAAAAGTCGCTCCTCTTCATAACATAAGGATCATGTCCAACATATGTTGTGATTTTCTTTTTATACCTTTTTCTTGTAATAGTGTCTAAACCAGTACAGTATGGACTTTCCTCCATCTCTTCCATTCTGCTTTTCACTTCCTGCCCTCCATCTGAATATCACGTCTCATCAGAATCACGTGATTGCGAACAACCTATTGCCACAAAGGAGTGCTATAATAGACATAAGCATAAACTGCCTTCTTCTATGCTCAGATTTCTCCAAAAGATTATCAGGGCAATTCAGAGCTATTTTACATTTTGGTAAATTGCTGATCATAAGTTCTCTTTTTCCTGGACATATTCTGGATGGGATTTCTAAATTGCCTAAAATGTCTGGGTTTTGGCTTTATTTTCCTATTGACAAGCTCTCTACAGTCCTTATATACATTATATCTGTATTTGTATTACTTTGATGCAATGCGTTCTCAGTAGATCCCACCTTCTCACACCACGATTGGTCGATTATGGACAAATGCCTGCCTGTTATTGGTCAAACCCCTTTTCAGTCATTACCATATGGTCATCCTAGTGTACCTTCATGCTCAGTTTTTTTTCTTCTTCTAAAAATCGTGCATTTCCATACAAATCACATTGTATGAATTCATAAAAAATCGCCACCTTAGTTTCGGTCACATTTTATTTTAAGGTCCAATTCTCGCTTACTGTATCTTAAAACAAACCATTAACTACGACTTTTTCCTCAATAAACTCATAATTTGCTGCTTATTAATAGTTAGCAAGGTAGTTGTT
>NW_015665700.1:435-614 GCF_001515625.1 Sinocyclocheilus rhinocerous | reverse complement strand
CATCAGTTTTGTTGAATGCGCGCACGTTCGACGACTGAATTCCGCAAATTCTCTCATCATAAACAACCAGTGTTGCGAAGGTTACTTTGGAAATGAAATAGGTTACAAATTACAAGTTACCCTATTTAGTAATAGTAGGTAGTGTAACTTTTTCAATTACTTTATTAAAGTAATGTAAC
>NW_015665700.1:0-193 GCF_001515625.1 Sinocyclocheilus rhinocerous | reverse complement strand
CAGACTATAGTTTCACCTTTTACTTTGAGATTGATCTGAAGTTCAATGCAGATTTAAAATCATAAGAAATAGTTTACCGATACTGTTTTTGAGACCAAATCTTTGCATTACTACAGGAAACACTGCATCTAACGATGGTTTGGGGGAAAAAAAAGTTAATTAAAAAAATTATAATAAAAAACGTATATACATC
>NW_015665699.1:0-628 GCF_001515625.1 Sinocyclocheilus rhinocerous | reverse complement strand
ATCCTTCTCACCTGACCAGGATTTACATTCTGAGATGAAGGACTCCTTGGATTTACCAAGCCTGTATCTGTGTTGACATATGTCGACCGGAAGTTAACAATAAATAAAAATTTCTACATATTAGATTGTATTTTATTAACGTCTACACCTACCCCAACCCTAAACCTAACCCTTGCAATAATGCAAATACAGTAATTATTGTTGTTCAGCGTGACACAAATTATGCTATATTGACTCATGCCCATTCAGCGTGACACAAATTATGCTATATTGATGAGCTCATGCCCAGTAGCGCAGCTGTATCCCTTCTAGCCTTAACTCCGCATTTGCGGTCTTTGCACTTGACCATTTGGCTACTTATATGATGTATTTCCTGTATTGTGTTCAAGTGAGCATGAAGACCACAAGTGCCTATTCATTACCTGATAAGACACACTTAAGCCTATAGTCTTGTAAAAATGCAAGTGTTTACAGAGCTTTTATTTTCAATACTTTGCATTTTAAAATCAACTTCTAAATGTCTGTTCAGTTGTCCCTATAACAGATTTATAACACAATAACACAATTAAATTTTGTGGTGCTTCTTCTAACTAAGTGATAAAAAGCAGTTGCAAATGTTGTACAAACT
>NW_015665698.1:0-574 GCF_001515625.1 Sinocyclocheilus rhinocerous | reverse complement strand
TTTGATATACCACCCCCAAAAAAATAAAAAACTGTTGAAGGGAAAGCATACTAAGCAAACATGAGATGATGTGAAAAGACCATTCAAAGACAAAACAAATTTTGATCTGATATGCTGGTGTTTGTCTGCACTCACCCATGGCCTTGATGGCTCTTGTACCAGCTGTGTGTCCGAGCTCCAGAGAGTGAACAAACACTTCAGTCCGTCTCTCTCCTCCAGCTAGTGTCAACTACAGCCAAGAGTAAGATTTAAACTTTTATGAAACCACTGCGTTGCATCATGGCAGTATTAGATGCAAGACAAGTTACAAAACAGTGCAGAAAAGATGAATGAAACAATGTCACTGTAGAGTCATTAGTTAACACCAAGCAACATCTAAAAATGTATGTAGATTTCACAGAGCTCTAAAATAATTCAGCC
The DNA here is from genome assembly GCF_001515625.1 of Sinocyclocheilus rhinocerous. Taxonomy (NCBI): domain Eukaryota; kingdom Metazoa; phylum Chordata; class Actinopteri; order Cypriniformes; family Cyprinidae; genus Sinocyclocheilus; species Sinocyclocheilus rhinocerous. Next base: position 154 of record NW_015665698.1, on the reverse strand, counting down.
TGTCATTTTTGCAGTGAAACTAACAAATCTGATTGAAAGTACACTTTTTTAAATACAGAATTCACAGCACATTGGAGAAAGGAGCCCCACATATTGCCTCACACGCTGTAAAAAAAAAAAAAAGATTTATAACTCAAAAGTCTATGTAACTTTT
>NW_015665697.1:0-572 GCF_001515625.1 Sinocyclocheilus rhinocerous | reverse complement strand
ACGATCTCACTCCCTTAGGTTTAACCATTAGAATAGCTATCTAATACGTGCCTAATGCAGATCTGACCATAAGATCAATGCGACCCAGTAAACTGATTGGAATGTAAATGGGAGCTTTTAAAACCCTGATCAAGTTAAATTTGCATAACAACAGCGAAGAAACCCTGTTGTTCATAATTTTTATTTGTGTACTGGCAGCGAAGAAATCCTGCTACACATCATTAATCAGTTAAGTTGCACAAACTGTAAGAATCTGTTGGGATTTGAGTGTCAGTGTTCTTGTGATAGCTGCAGTAAATTCCGTTAGAATGAGAGTAGTCTCACACTAAACGCTATCAGTTTAAGCACGATTGGAGTTAAGGCACAGTACCTTAAACTAACACTAGAGGGCAGGCTGTTTAAGTATCTAACACTTCTTGAACTCCTTCTACCTTCCTGTTTTCACCTTGTGTGGGCGCACCCACTCCCCCTTGTGGGTATTCTCTGCTAGGTCGACTTTGTACTCCAATTTGTTTTATTTAAATTTTCCTTCTGCTTCGTTAGTCATTATCATTCTAGCCATTCTAGTTACC
>NW_015665696.1:0-913 GCF_001515625.1 Sinocyclocheilus rhinocerous | reverse complement strand
AAAACAAAGAGATAACTGAATTAGCAAATTGTTGAGAATAAAATTCAAATTAATTGAAAAATAGTAAGGATGCAGATAACAGAGTAAAACCAAATTCTTTATTATATTATAGAAAATGGGTAATAGCCCTATACTCATTGTATTGACAGCACTGGATTTGTGAGAGCTCAAAAATGGGCCAGGACAGCCCTCAACCCACATGAAATTTCAACAGGCCACACCAAGAAGGACTTGATATCACTAACAGAACATTTTGAAGGTTTCCATTTACAGGTGACAGCAGTGCTATCAAGGCCAGGGAATGGTTTGCTCCACCAATAAGAACCAGTGAGTGCAGTTATGATCTCAAGGGAGAATCTTGCATTGAGCGGCAAAATGGTTGCAGAGTGACACCTGGGTCCACATCTCTCACCTTAAAATATGCCAACCAGCTTCAACAACCCCACACAGCATGAAGTGAGGGATGAAGGGCATGCTAGTAACGACCTTCCTTTACCAACGAGGGAAAGACCATTGCAACGACTCGCAAAGAGTCACCCTGGTGAAGATGGAATGATTGCTGGGACTGCTAACGAGATTATCAAAATACTTGGGAACAGATGTGGGCCAACAAATGAAAAAGAGGAAGTGAAAAGGGAAGGAAACAGACATGCAGACAATTCAGGAGAAAGTGACGTAGAGAGAGACAAGTGACACAAGATGAAGTGCAAACTGATGACAACTCAAAAAGAGATAAGCAAGAAGCTCACATACTTTTGTCAGAGAAGCAGAAAGTGAAAAGATATCTGATGATCATCACATGCCTGATGCATCTAATTCTACAAGCTCAAGCGATAGACAACAGCACCCAGACTTCCCTAGAATTGATTTTCACCCCCTCAGTTGAATCTAGCAGTGGCTTTGACTTAATCCA
>NW_015665695.1:335-564 GCF_001515625.1 Sinocyclocheilus rhinocerous | reverse complement strand
TCATTTAATTTTATATTTGAACAGATTTGTTACATGACAGCATTATTTAAAGTTTCTTAAGGGTCAAGATAATGTTATCTGCATCTGCGCTCCATCAAGCCACTCCCATAATATCTGTCACCACTCAAATTAATGCACGACTCTACATTATCTGAATAGCATGTGTGTAAGACTCGAATACAATTATGAAGTAATAATTTTATGATGAACAAATCTTTCAGTGAGTAAA
>NW_015665695.1:0-234 GCF_001515625.1 Sinocyclocheilus rhinocerous | reverse complement strand
ATTTTTAAATGATTATTATTTGAAATTATTGTCCCTGGATCAGTAGGATACACTTGTAATAAAGTAGCGGTGGTAGCGGACAGATTTTAGGTATCAGTTCTGCTTAAAAAGATGCGATCTAATCCTGTTTACATGAAAGCCTGCTCCCAAGCAGGTTTAAGTTTACGGACCTGTTGCTATGACAGCAAATCTGGGATGAGCTTCGAAGAACCAAACAATCCAAGATCATGCCAA
>NW_015665694.1:0-1211 GCF_001515625.1 Sinocyclocheilus rhinocerous | reverse complement strand
GTTAGAGCTTCTAAGCACAAGAAGTTGAGTTTAGTGCTTCTGTGACAAGTAATTAGTTGCACGAACATAGTGTTACTGTTCACAGATGGACTAAACTAAGCTTCTTGTGCTTAGAAGCTCTAACATAACTCCAAGAGCATAAAACTCCTAACACATTAAAATCTGTCTTTCTGCGTTGGAAAAAAACATTTCATTTGACAATGTTAGAAATATCGTTCATGTGGGCAAGCTTTAGTTTTTACATTGCATGAACCAACTTTCTCTGAAAGAGAAAGTAGGTTTTCAGCATCTGTGGGTTTAAATTCTCTTTATTTTCTTAGTTTTCTAACATATTGTTACTGTTCACAGGAGTACTAAATTAATCTTCTTGTGCTTAGAAGCTCTAACATAACTTCATGAGCATAAAACTCCTAAAACGTTAAAATCTGTCTTTCTACATTGCAAATAACATTTACTTTCACTTGTTAGAAACATCCTTCATGTGGGCAAGCTTTAGTCTTAACATTGCATAAACCAACTTTCTCTAGCAGAGAAAGAAGGTTTTCAGCATATGAGGGCTGTCATTGTCTTTATTTGCTTAGTTGCACCTACATAGGTTTACTGTACACAGAAGCACTAGACTAAGCGTCTTGTGCTCAGAATCTCTAAACATTACTTCAAGAGCCTGAAACTCCTAACACATTAAAATCTGACTTTTGTAGTGCAAATAACATTTTATTTCAGATGCCAGAAACATTGATCATGTGGGCAAGCTTTAGTTTTAACATTGCATGAACCAACTTTCTCTGAAAGAGAAAGTAGGTTTTCAGCATCTGTGGGCTTGCATTCGCTTCATTTGCTTAGTTGCACCAACATAGGTTTACTGTTCACAGAAGCACTAAACTAAGCGTCTTTTTTGCTTAAAATCTCTAACATTACTTCAAGAGCCTGAAACTCTTAACACATTAAGGCTAAAGCTTGCCCACATGAAAGATGTTTCTGGCATGTGAAATAAAATGCTTTTTGCAACACAGAAAGTGATATTTGAATGTGTTAGGAGTTTTATGCTCTTGAAGTTGTTAGAAATTCTAAGCACAATACGCTTTGTCTAGTGCTTCTGTGTACAGTAACACTATGTTGGAGCAACTAAGCAAATAAAAACAATGAAAGCCCTCATATGCTGAAAACGTCTCAGGTTACGTATGTAACCCTGGTTCCTCGAGGAAACGAGA
>NW_015665693.1:0-553 GCF_001515625.1 Sinocyclocheilus rhinocerous | reverse complement strand
TATTTGTACAGTGTACTCGGTTAAATGAATTGTTTTCACTTTTATTGCAATGGTAAACGGTTTTTCATTTATTTGTACAGTGTACTCGGTTAAATGAATTGTTTTCACTTTTATCGCAATGGTTTTTTGAAATTTTGAAATGTTTATTTATGGTCCAATGTATACAGAAGAAAGGAAAAGTCAGTTGATTTTATTGAATTTTTTGTCTGGCACAGCAAAACTTGCTATTTGGAAATCAAGAAAAAATAAGTTGTCTGGACAGGGTTCTCTGGATGCGTTGAAGATTTTCAAAGGCTTGGTGGCAGCTCGGCTTAAAATTGAGCATGCCTATTATAAAATGATTAAATGTGTGGAATCTTTTATGTACATTTGGGGGATAAATGAGGTTCTTTGTACAGTAGATGATGATGATTTAATGCTTGCTTTTTGAAATGTTTTTATTAGCAGTATTTATTATTTTAGTTTTTTTGTTTTGTGAGTTTGTAATATTGTGAAACTTGTTTTAAATAAAGGTGTATTTAAATTCAAAATTCTCTCTCTCGCTCTCTCTCTC
>NW_015665692.1:0-535 GCF_001515625.1 Sinocyclocheilus rhinocerous | reverse complement strand
GTCTCAAAGGCAAAATGTATTGCAGTGTGTGAAGTGTTGAAGTGATTTGCTCAGTCACATCTGAACTTTATCTTTCTCTTTCATACTGATTTCATCATACCTCTCTCTCCTCTTCTCCTCTCATTGAAAAGGAACACTCCCAAACGCGAACGTAATAACCTTGTGTACGCAATCATAGTTAGAGTTTTAATCGCGTTTGTTTAAGGTTCTCCCTTGCTTAAAGCTGTTGTTGTCTTTGTTTTAAAATGTAATCCTGGTCCTCAGCCTCATTACTTTAATGCTACGTTGTGATTAATTCAGCTATAACTGCGCTTATAATTTGAGGGACACCAGTAGATATGATTAATTTGCTATACTTAAGGATTGGAAATCGTTAATTTAACTTCGTAATTAACTACAGATTTGAAATTTTAATTTCATTTCACAAATTAATTACAGTTTCGGGTTTCACATAGTAACAATACTTATTGATAAAGTTGAATTATAATTACTATTACAATTTAATGACACCAGCATTAAAATTTTACTCATTAAC
>NW_015665691.1:0-488 GCF_001515625.1 Sinocyclocheilus rhinocerous | reverse complement strand
GTGATTTTATGCTAATTTTATGATTGTGATTTTAAGTGATTTTATACTAAAACAAAAAGAAATATATTATAAATATATTATTTTTCTTATCGAATTGGCAGATTTTTTTTTCTTTCTTGTTTTAAGCAAAAATTCCCTACATTTTATTGCATTTCTCAGAAAACAAGACTGAATATCTTTTGTTTGCATGTCCGTCCATCTTGATTTGTGACCCTGGACCACAAAACCAGTCTTAAGTGTCAATTTTTCGAAATTGAGATTTATACATCATCTGAAAGCTAAATAAATAAGCTTTCCATTGATGTATGGTTTGTGTTTGTTAGGATAGGACAATATTTGGCCGAGATATAACTATTTGAAAATCTGGAATCTGAGGTTGTAAAAAAATCTAAATATTGAGAAAATCGCCTTTAAAGGGGTCATACGATGCGATTTCAAGATTTCTGTTCGTGAATAGATAAGATCCCTAAAGTAGCAAAGACTAAAGT
>NW_015665690.1:0-1336 GCF_001515625.1 Sinocyclocheilus rhinocerous | reverse complement strand
CTCCGAGTCTGCATTCCATAACACTGGTATGAATTTTGTTTTGACTCTCAAAGTGACGGCAGCCACAAGTGTATTAATACTGAATTTAATTTTCAGATGGAGAATTGTTATTCACGGGGCCATTGATGGATTTAGCAGACTGGTCACATTTTTGGAAGCATCGAACAACAATAGAAGCAGCACTGTGATGGAGAAGTTTGTTAAGGCTGTCGACCAGTATGGTGTGCCGTCAAGAGTCCGCTGCGACCATGGCGGAAAGAACAATGCGGTTTGCCTTTTCATGGAGGTTTTTCGAGGATCTGCCAGGGGAAGTGCTTTGAGGGGAAGGAGCACCCATAATCAGCGAATAGAGAGACTGTGGGGAGATGTTTGGAGAGGTGTTGTTAATGTGTACCATTCTCTGTTCACCCTTTTGGAAGTTGATGGAGTAGTAGATTGCAACAATGAGAACCATCTTTGGGCACTCCATTACATCTACCTTCCCCGAATAAACCGGGACTTAAATCTTTTTGTGAACCAGTGGAACCATCACTGCCTGAGAACGGCAAGGTACATGTCACCGTATCAGATCTTTGTGCGTGGCTGTCTTCGCCAACAGGCCCAAAATCTTACTGGGATCTAGGGAGTGTTTGGTGATGAGCAGCCTGCTCAACTGGAGGCAGAAGTGCCCTACTCACCTCAGCTACCAGCTTTTAGCTAGCCAGACAGGGTTGAGGTCCCCTTAAATGAATATGCCCTGGACAATGACCGCTTGGCTGAACTTCAGCAACGTGTTGATCCCTTGGGAGGACAAAGAGATGGCCGTGGAGTGGACCTCTTGCAAGAGGTCATTATATTCCTCGACTCCCTGTAATTAGTTTTTTCCTTTTGTACAGTATTTTTGTTCTTTGTACAGTACCTCTCTTTTTCCCCATTTCTATTACTCATTCGTATCAGGATTTTATGTCTAATGCATTCAGGTGCTCTTTTTTTGTGCTTAGATCTTTTGGTTTCATCTCACATTCGGTTTACTTGATATAATATCTGTAACATTTATAAGACACTGATTTCATGTGTACAACTCAATAAAACCATAACAATTTAAAACATTTGGGTCAGTTTATTGTGTGAAACTAATAGAAAATATTTGAATATAAAACATTAACCACACTAAATGGTGAAACAATTTGAACAATGCAACAACTGTGCAATTCAGTAAAAAAAAAATGAATATGAAATAGCAACTAATTATTAGAAACTCAGTATAAAAAAAACAATAAAACGTACACACACACAAAAAAAGAAAAACATATACTGCAAACCAAACTGGTCTGCACTGCCAATGCCCATTTCCATG
>NW_015665689.1:360-602 GCF_001515625.1 Sinocyclocheilus rhinocerous | reverse complement strand
CATAATTCTTGTTACCAATTTCAATATTTAAAAAAAAAAAAAAATACTAGCCTACATAAAAACAACCTTATCCTTAAGACAAGTAGCTAAACAGCCACAAATTACAAAAAAATAGACCTATTTGAAACACTTATAGCAGGGACGTGCACAGACATTTTGAGGGGCAGGCAAGTAGAAAGGAAAAGGGCACTTCTCATATTTATTTTTAAAAAATTCTAAACAAAACGTTAAATATATTAGGG
>NW_015665689.1:0-274 GCF_001515625.1 Sinocyclocheilus rhinocerous | reverse complement strand
GATTTTATCGATAAACATAATTAGACGATATTTTGCTGAGTGTGTTATTGTGCTGATATCTTAAGGACTGCCGTGGACAGCTGACTCCTAAAGTTTTTGATATTCTTCATATTCTGTGTGGTGTTCAGTTCACAGCAGTGATAGAAATGAATCTTTTCCAATAAGTTTAAATAGATTTTATAGGCATTTTTACCTTTATAAAGCTCTTTTTTCCTAAATGTGTGCATCGTCTTTTCAGTCAAATTCTTAAACTGAATCAGTCAATTAGAATAAT
>NW_015665688.1:0-717 GCF_001515625.1 Sinocyclocheilus rhinocerous | reverse complement strand
AACAGCTTGGATATCCAAAAAGTGCTGTTCCACTGATGGAGAATACATGATTATATCGTCCAGGTAGACAAAGCAGTTTTTTCTTTGTAACTCTCCCAGGACTCTCTCCATCAACCTTTGAAAGGTTGCTGGTGCATTTTTAAGGCCAAAAGCAATGACCTTAAAATGAAATAGCCCCTGACTGCAAATGAAGGCAGTTTTATCTTGACTGTCCTTCTCCATCTGAACTTGCCAGTATCCACTGTTGAGGTCCAGGGTTGAAAACACCACAGCACCATTTAAGGATTCTAGAATTTCTTGGATGGTAGGTAGTGGATAAGCATCTGATTGTCATACTGAATTTAGCTTTCGGTAATCCACGCAGAAACGATAACCACTAGTTTTCTTTGGAATCAGGACCACAGGAGAGGCCCATGCTGAAGAGGAAGGCTCAATGACATCAGCATCTATCATCTCATCAATGAGCTGCTTGATAACCTTCTGTTTGGTTGGGGAGACACGATATGGCTTTTGTTTTATGGGTATGTCTTGAGTAACATAAATTTGGTGGGTCAAATCACTTGTTTTCCCAAGGACATCTGTGCAAACATCTGAAATCTGTTGAAGTTGTCTTAAAAAACATTCATTTCCGCTTTCATCAAGCCAGGTGTTTTGACAAGCCACATGCAAAACGTCTGATTCTTCCTTGATGGTACCCGGGGGAAGAGCAGAAAAGAG
>NW_015665687.1:0-1035 GCF_001515625.1 Sinocyclocheilus rhinocerous | reverse complement strand
CCACAGCTGCCGTTTTTTTACCGTAAATTTTACGGAATTTTTTCTACAGTGTATGACTTTATTCTTGTCATTTTGACTTTATTCTCAAAATGCTATGACTTTAATCTCATAATGCTATGACTTTATTTTTAAAATATTAGTTTTAATCTCATATTGCTACAACTTTTGCATGATTGTGACTTTATTCTCAAAACATTATGAGTTTAATATCATTATCTTAGATTTATTTATTAATTATTTTTTTTAACATGCCACTATAACATTATTTTTTTAACAATCTTGCCAAGATGCAATTTTATATAGTTTATACTCTTTATTAGATTTTTTCTAAAGGTTCAATAAACTGTTCTATAAAAAAAAATTAAAAAAAAATTTCTTACTATTGTTTCATATATCAGGCTTTACACAGTTTTATCTGAAATATGATAATTCAGCTCTGTTATGTATTGACTCATAGCACTGATTCATTCTGCCATCACAGAACAATATTTGTCACTGAATGCGTAATGAATGATGTCCGTCTGCCGGGTATTTCTGGACTGAATCTTACTCATGAATCAACAGCTTGTGTGTGTGTGTGTGTGTGTGTGTGTGTGTGTTTGGAGCAGATCTTCCTCCAGCCTGTGTCTCTGGCAGAAGCTCTGAAGGATATGATTTCTATTCGTCTGCGCTCAAATAAATCTTTCATTGAACTTCAAGACGTCAATGTGAGCATCACAGAAAATTCATACGTCACATATTCATGACAATCGTTATAGACAAATGCACATACACAATTAAATTACTGAATATACAACACACACACACACACACAAATCATCAATATTTTGTCTTGTTTAAAAAAAATAAGATATCTTGTTGAATTTAAATAATAAAAAAATTTAATAATAAAGTGTGAAAAATACACTTAAATTCAAGATATAGCCTCTGAAAAAAGTTTTTCATTTATTTTTCTTTATAAGTAAATTTGATCTTTTTGGCTTATTTGGTGTCATTTTGTTGTAATTCATCATGTTAACTATTAGCATTAACATT
>NW_015665686.1:0-773 GCF_001515625.1 Sinocyclocheilus rhinocerous | reverse complement strand
CATTTCAGCTGTCAAAACTAACCTCTTTGGCTAAGGAAGTGAATAACCAAACATGAGTTAGCGATCAAGCCATTTCTGGTAACATTTCTGAGCTTTCTTGAGCAAGTCTGTGTGGTTGCATGTTGATTCATTTTCTGTTCTGTTTTGTGCGTTTTATTGCTCAGGTGTCTTTCTTCCAGGTGAAGAACAACCAGACATGGGAGCCATGAAGAGGTTCAGTACCTTATTTTCGTCCTTCCGGGGAAAAAACAGCAAAGACAGTGAGAAACGTCATTTAAATATTGCTTTATAAAACATATCTAGCTACTTAAAGAATCTCTTCAGATCTGTTTTTAAGCTTTAAGTGACAAAAAAAAGCATCTTTAATGAATGCACAACAAAACTTGCCTATGTAAAACGTTATCTTTAGCTGTGGTCACTGACTTATATTGCATATAAAAGTAGTTAACCTTGTCAAAACATTTCAGCATGACTCATTCTCGTCTCGTAGTGTAAGTAGGGCAAAATGCCTAAACGAATTAGTCTTTCAAACTGCAGTTTTGTGCTCAAATATTCCAATTCAAGATATTGAGAAAGATTTGTAATATGTTGTTCATTTAAAATTCATTTATGAAGTCACAAGGAGGTTCACAAAGTCAGTCAAAGCACACAATCTGCATCAGTCCTTTAGTGCACGTCATGTCTTTTCAGTTACGAGCAGCAGTTATTGTTCTGTCCTTTATAGAAAGGCACATTGAAGGTTTCCATGGTGAGGCAAGTCAAGCTAGAACAAG
>NW_015665685.1:0-544 GCF_001515625.1 Sinocyclocheilus rhinocerous | reverse complement strand
TTACAAAAATGAACCGAAACTCAGCGAATACATGCCTCACAGATAGGGCTGTGTAAATTGTCAAATGAATTAGAATATATATTAGGACTGTGCGATTAATCGAAATCGTCATAAAATCGCGATTTGAGCTTGCGCGATTTCTAAATCGCTTTATAGCACGATTTTCCGCGCCCCCGACCTCCCGCAGTATGCTATCCGAACCAATCAGAATGCAGCACGCCTAAATGGAGCACGAGAACAGAACGGACCAGGCGGGCATACAAACGTAAAGCCAGGTTCACACACTCCGTCTGTGGTGCGTAACTTTTCCGCGCCCATGTTAACGGATCAGAGCATTCACACTGCACACGATTGCGGTCCTGCAGTGTGCTCCAGGAGCGGTGCGTCTATAGAGTCTATAGGCCCGTGTATACTTCACTCTCCGTGTTCCATTCCGTCTCGCGCACAGCTTTCAAAGTATGCTCAACCGCAGATGAGTGCGGACGGACGAGCTCGACATAGGCCCAAGTCTATTTCTGCTGTGCTGCACGCGCTGAATTAAAGT
>NW_015665684.1:1545-2383 GCF_001515625.1 Sinocyclocheilus rhinocerous | reverse complement strand
CGGCTCCACCCTGGCTGTCTGCTGGGGTTCCCGTTAAGCCGGAGCCTCCCTGGTCTGTCCCTCTGGCTCTGCCCTGGCTGTCTGCCGGGGTTCCTGTTAAGCCAGAGCCTCGCTGGTTCATCCCTCCGGCTCCGCCCTGGCCCCCTGCCAGGACTCCTGGACTGCCTGAGCCTCCCTGGCTCAACCCTCCCGTCTCTCCCTGGTCCCTCTAATGACTTTCTGGGCCTTCCTGCTGGCACTGGCTTGGCTTCCCTCCCTCCCCTCTTTGTCTTGGCACTGGCTTGGCTCCCCTCCCTCCTTCCCCTCTTTGTCTCTGTGTTTTGGTTTCTCCTGTCTTGTGTTGTCTGTTGTTGTGTATCGGTCTTGTGTAGTCATGTTTGTGCTGGTCTTGTGTTGTCGTGTTCCTCGTTAGGGACGTCAGGTGGCATCCCTTTTGAGGGAGGGTAGTGTCAGGGTTTTGTCACTTCGGTCTAGTGTAATTCATGGTTTTGTGACAGAGCCCTGACACTCCCGTCATGTCGTTTTCATGTGAACGCGTGGCTTCGAGAGTGCTTGAGCCGTGCACTCTCGTCTGCGTGTCCAGTTTCATGTTGGAGCGTGGTGTTCAGATCCCGGCACTCATGTCTTGTTGAGTTTCGGTTTCGTGTCGGGGTCCGGACACTCGCGATCCATGTTCTGTCTGGTTGTGAGAGCGCGCGGTCTCAAGTTCGCTCGGTCGTGTGCTCTTCTGTCCATGTGTATTTTGTTTTGTGTAACAACAACAACACAAGACAACAAGAAAAGCACGCGGCTGAACACAAACCGCGTGCTACACAAAACACAACACACGTGGACAGAA
>NW_015665684.1:0-1428 GCF_001515625.1 Sinocyclocheilus rhinocerous | reverse complement strand
TTGTGTAGCACGCGGTTTGTGTTCAGCCGCGTGCTTTTCTTGTTGTCTTGTGTGAACACGCGGCTTATGAGTTTTCTCATTAGCTGCGTGTTCGTGTCTTTTTGTTCAAGCACATGGCTTGTGATTTGTTTTGCTGGCCATGTGCGTGTTTTTGTTTTGTGTGAGCACATAGCTTTTGTCTTTGTTTCCTGTGTGCCATGTGCTCTCATGTCAATTGTCTTGACCGCACCCATCTTGTTACCTGATTATTGGTTAGTTTGCCCCACATGTGTTCCCTCGTTACCCTCCTAATTTGCTCCCTATTTATTGTCCTTGTGTTTGCAGTCATGTGTCAGTTCGTCGTCGAATGTTCCCTGTCGTGTGCCTTGTCCTGCCAGCCAGTCAAGTTGCCAGCTGTTTTTTTCCCTATGGGGTAGTTTTTGTTTGTTTTGTTTTGTTTCTGCCTTTAATAAAGCCCTTATCTTCCTGCAATATTGAGTCGTCGCTCCATCCTTCATCCCCAACCCTGACAGAATGCTGCTGCAAAGTCCAGGTCTCACCGCTGAAGAGCATTTGATGCAACTGCTGTTTCCATGAATATTGGAGTTATCTCCAAGCAAAGAATAAATTCCAAGTTAATGCTGTGCAACAGCATGTTTGCTTCCCCTGCAGCTGGCTCAGGCTTTGTCAGATCTTCAAAGAATTGGACAACTGCAGGGAGGCATTTTCTGAGAGTCCTGAGGGCTGTTTCCCTGCAGCTCCATCGGGTGTCTGAGAGCTTCTGTAGCTCAAGGGCACGCTGGCCAGGGTTCATGGCTTGCTGTGTTTGAACAAAAGCTGCATGTTGTTTTAATAAAGCTGTAAAGTTTCAGCTACTGTAAAAAAAAAAAGCTGACAAAATGACTGACTTTGTACTCTCCACTAATGCAAGATTCATGTAACGAGCATGGCAATGAACATATAGTGGCAAAATTGGACGACAGGGTCCTACTGAATTTGAAAATTCAGAAAAGGCCGCATTGTACATTATAGGTTGTTTCTTTACATGGGCAGGATCTGATGGATTTTGTAACTGATGCAAAAACTCGGAGTCATTGTATTGCCTTTCTTTGTTCTGCCTCTGTCTCTTCCCTCTCTGTCTCATTGTATTGCCTTTCTTTCTCAATCTGAACATTTTCTGTCTCTGGCTCAGTTCCAAGACCTTCACTTTTACTTTGTTGAGTTGACTCTGGGGCAGTTTCATCTTAATATAGAGAATGAATAACAAACCTTTTACAATCATATTGCAAATACAATTGCTAGGCTTAGTGCTAATTCAGTTTATGTTTTTGTAATGTAATTACTCTTTCATTCGAATAATTATCACACTCTATAGAGCATGTTTCTTTGCTGTCAGCCAGTTTAACAGTCTCCCTCACTCGCTGAGCCTGCTTCTGCCTCATCTTCAGT
>NW_015665683.1:1143-1249 GCF_001515625.1 Sinocyclocheilus rhinocerous | reverse complement strand
TTCCACAGGACACTGGAAGGGGCAGTACCTGTGGCCCTTTGTGAGTATTTCAATTCGTCGGTCATCCGACATGACGTCGAGAGTGACCGACTGAAAGGGAACGTCT
>NW_015665683.1:0-811 GCF_001515625.1 Sinocyclocheilus rhinocerous | reverse complement strand
AATGGAGTCTTGCAAGAGATTACAGCAAGACAATAAAGAGATATCCCATGTTTCTCAGACGTTTCTCTCCCATTGTCATTTTGGATTCCTTTCTTTCAGAACTTTCTCATGTCTCAGTTGTGTCTACTTTTATTTCTCCTAAGGATTTTTAAGAGAAACATCTGAGACACTGTTGAGACTGAAATGAGAAATACATGAGAATCACCACTACGTCTCCTGAGGTTAGAAAGAGCAAACTCTGAGCAATAAAATATTCCTATAATGGAGTCTTGATAGAGATTGCAGCAAGACAATAAAGAGATATTTTGTTTCTTCCACCACATTCTCAGTTTTGACTCTTTTAAAAAAAATATATTTCTCAAGTCTCATTTGTGTCTACTTCTATTTCTCCTAAGGAATTTTAGGAAAAACATCTGAAATGCTGTTGATACTAAAATGAGAGATATATGAGAATCTCATCTAAGTCTCCTGAGCTTAGGAAGAGCAACCACTGAGCAATACGTTTTTCCTATGGGCACTCTCGCTGCTGCATACTGGATCAGTTGCAGAGGCACTCTCGCTGCTGCGTTCTGGATCAGTTGCAGAGGCTTGATAGTACGTGCCGGAAGGCCCACGATAGTCCAGTCTGGAGAGAACAAGAGCTTGAACATGGAGTTGTGCAACCTGCTCTGATAGGAAGGGTCTAATCTTCCTAATGTTGTATAAAGCAAATCTGCAAGGCCGGGATGTTGTAGCAATATGGTCTGTGAAGCGTAACTGATCATCAATCACAACTCCAAGGTTTCTGGCTGTCCTGGAAGGAGTTATGGTT
>NW_015665682.1:0-1130 GCF_001515625.1 Sinocyclocheilus rhinocerous | reverse complement strand
TCAGATTAGTGTGTTGATAGTTTTTTTTTTTAAGTAAAGTCTGCAGATATTTTCGAACTGGAAATTATGGATGCTTAATTGTATTTTGTTCATATTTGTTATTTTTAAAGTTATAGTAAACATCCTAGACAAAAGTTATATTGACCTACTTGACTTAACTTGACTTACATTCAAGTTGCTAATGAAAATGACACGTCAGATCAATATATTTCACCAAACTTTTATTGCTTTGCTGATCACAGACTTTAAAAAAAACTTAATTCAGGTGACTTGCAGTTTAATGTTGCATTTGCTGATCACATGCTTTGTAAAAGTTAATTCAGGTGACTTGAAGTTGAATGTTGCTAAAATGACTATCACTGTATTAATTGCTCATATATTTGTTCTGAAGCTGAAAGGAGAGAAATGCTTTCTTCTTCACTGAGTTGACTGTTGTGTGTTTGTCAGGCGTCACTCGTCCTAAAGTGAGCGTCCTGCCGCCCTCCAGTGCAGAGATCTCCTCAAAGAAGACAGCGACACTGGTGTGTGTGGCCAGCAAGGGCTTCCCGTCAGACTGGAGCCTGAGCTGGAAGGTGGACGGGAGCAGCAGGTCTCAGGAGAGCAGCTCTGGGCTCCTGGAGAAGGACGGTCTGTACAGCTGGAGCAGCAGCCTGACTCTCTCTGAGCAGGAGTGGATGGAGAGCGTCTCAGTGAGCTGTGAGGCCACACGGAGCGGCCAGTCTGCGCTCACTGCACACGTGACGAGACAGCAGTGTTGAGTAGATCTGCTGCTCTTCTCACTCATGTCTCACATGGAGACTAAGTGTTCAGAGTAGATCTGCTGCTCTTCTCACTCATGTCTCACTGGAGACTAACAGCACATGAGCGACTCCTTCATTCTCCACATCCAGCTTCAGTCGCTCGCATCTGCATCTACTCTGCTTTGTGTGTTTCACACAAGCCTATATGTGTGATTTTATTAAAATTCAGTCTTTAAATAAAATATAATTGTGACTTTGTGTCCCTTTCTGTGTCATTTTTGTTTCAGGTCTTTCATTGAATGAGGGGTCTAGCTCACATATTATAAATAAGTCAGTGGACCATGAAAACACCTGCATATACATGATGGAACAACATCTGCTCTATTCTGA
>NW_015665681.1:0-555 GCF_001515625.1 Sinocyclocheilus rhinocerous | reverse complement strand
GAGGAGGACACAGTTTACCATGGAGGTGAATTGGATAGACCCCATCCAGAAGCTGCTGAGCCGACACTCACTGAAGAAGGCCATGGAGAACTACCAGATCAGATTCCAGAGTGGCAGATCCAGAACTACCAGATCAGATTCCAGAGGAAATGGCAGATCCTGGTTTAGAAGGGGGAGATCCTGGTGCAGATAATACTGCCAGAGAGGTAGTACAGCCTGTCCTTTACCGCCCCAAAAGAAATAGAAGACCCGTAGTCCGATTGAGCTATGACTGTTTGGGCCAGCCCACCAACCGACCTTTAGCCCTGGTTCATAGAGGAATGGTAATAAATGTTGAGGGTGGGAGAGAATCAGAAAAGAAACCCTGTAGCACAGTGTGGTGTCACCCTATGGCACAATGTACTCATTGTGCTCAAGTAAACAATTACTCTGAGCCTAAATTCACCATTAAAGTGTAGAGAGGTAATCTCATGAGGACATGAGATGTTTAGAAGGGGGAGCATGTAACCTAGTAGAACAAAATTCTACAGGTATTGGGTTTATTTCTATTCATTT
>NW_015665680.1:0-598 GCF_001515625.1 Sinocyclocheilus rhinocerous | reverse complement strand
ATGAGTTAATATATGTGCCTCAACAAGTAAAGTCATATCTTTGCAAATCATTAGCTAATGATTAATTAAAGCAGATAACTGTAAGTTGAAATGCATAGCTTTGTGGTAACACATTAAATTACACTATTAGTTAATACTACATGTTATTAAGGATTTAATACAGGTTGACACTTTTAATTAATAGCAATTGATATATTACTTAATCTATTAATCAGATAGACTCTTTATTAGTTGTTGATGTAGTAATCATTAATGAATGATTTAGTTCTTAAGAAGTTGTGCATTAACTCGTGGTTATCTGTACGTTAGTTAAGAATTAATTAATGCATATTAGTGCAGCAGTATTGTAAAGTGTTACCATAATGCTCAATCTAATCATAGCCTTTGAGCTGCTTTTCCTGAACAGATCTACTCAACTCTACAATGAGACTCCATTGATGTGCTTGAGCTGTTAGATGCACATTTATGTTCTTAGCAGATGTTTTATCATCCAAACTGTTTCCTGGAAAGTTCACACAGAGTGTAAGTGTCAAATACTAGAATCTGTAGCTCGAATGTGATGTAATGAATATGAGAAGAATGAAGCTGATGCTGTGAA
>NW_015665679.1:0-6105 GCF_001515625.1 Sinocyclocheilus rhinocerous | reverse complement strand
ATAGTCGCACCGGTAGTGATGTCATGGCTGTCGCCGGCCAACGAGCATTGAACTCGTTCCCTACTCAGGGAACCATGGTTACATAAGTAACCTGAGACGTTAGTAATGATCAAATTGCAGCTGGGAATGTCAAACAATAAAGCAATGCTTTCCTGAGGAGCAGGAGATTTGATATGAGAGATGAATCTGACTGTGGCTACTATGGAGTGATGAGATCATCTGCTGGAGGACTCGTGTAACTGCAGACGTGACAGTAGAATTAATTTATATAAACATATTAGATGTGAATTCTGCCTGCTTCCCATTGCATGCTCAAAGAAAGCTGTATAATGAAGTGAGGAAATAATTGATGTTACAGAAAACACTATGAATCACGACTGAAATTAACATTAGGGCCCGGGCAAGGAGGGGGCCCATGATTGGCTGTAGAGGAAAGGAAAAGCAGGCCTAGAATGATTGAAACCATGCATGGTTGTTGCATGAATCATGATCTTACAGTTAACTCTGGATTAAAGAATTACAATAGCTTTTCATTAGGGCAACTTCAAAGCAGAATTTAATACTTATAATAAACTAATATTAATTCAGTAATTAAAAGCCTGCAACATAATAAAATAATAATATTGTTAAATGCATTTGCACTATATTCAGAAACATCTATTATTATTATTTGTTTCTGTCTTTTATTCACTAATAGAAAAATTGTCTATTCCAATGTAAAGGCCTTAACCCCAGCAAAACATTTATGGGAGAATGTGTGGGTCGGATGGTCAAATTTTAGCCCCAGTACAGCCTTAATTATTTATTTTTTATTTATTTATTAATTACTTAATTTATTTTTATTTATTTGTTTGTAATATTGGATATTCAATTAAGCTGAAACCCAATACTTGCATTCAAATGTGTAATCCAGCATTTTCTCTCAAAAAAACCCCATTGTCAAATGGCCCTGCAAATGAAAGATGCATTTTGAGGCTGCATTTGATAGCTTGCATCTGCAGCTTATATTCATCTCTTGAAGGACGCAGCCTCTGAATTGGGATGCAGCTATTGTGTCAATCTTCTGCAGTAGATCACTGACCTTGAGCAACTTAAAACAACTTTACGATTCAAGATCTCTCTTCAAAGCTGAGAAAAATCATTTAGATCGCAGGCATCTGCTTTTCCAAGAATTAATGTTACCATTCCTTTTTACCACAGGTGATCAATAGAACAAACATGGAGAGATGGGACAGCAATCTGTGTTTTCTGCATGTGTTTTTGTGTATTAGTTTTTTGTTTTTGTTTTATGTAGGACTAGCATTTTCTAACAAATCACTACACTTTGATACAGATTTAAAGTTTCTCAAATGAATAATCACAATAAATAATTACGTTTCTAAACCAATTCATACATAAAGATCATCTTTATTCTTTATCCAAATGGGGAAAATTTATAATTAATTTTTAAATTGAATTTAAATAAATAAATGTATGTGACAAAAAGGGTGTTTTTTAAGGGATTATTACTTTTAAGGATTGTGTTGCTTTTGTAGTAACATCTGGATTGTTTTGGTGCTTTGTGTTCTTGCTTGTTTGTCCAAATGCCATTTCTGAAACCCACTGAATAAGAAACTTCCCATGCGGATAAATAAATATCAGTATAATCTAAAGATTAGTATTACTTCCTCTCACAACAACATCTCAATCACCTAAAGAATTTGCACTATGAGAAAAGCATGAGGTCCAAGACTGGACAAATAAATGTGTTTCATCTCATTGATGAACTGCTCAGTTTTCATCTGTGTGTCAAAGTATCCAAGAGTATCGACTACAGACACTGATCAGTCTGTCTGATTCTCAGAGCATCTTCAACCATCTGATTACTGGAGTATCCTCCTCCATTCTGCTCTATCATTGTGTCAATCTTCTGCAGAAGATCATTCACCTGCTGTTATTCTCACCTTCATTGCTGAAGACATGAAATCTGCCTCCACACTGATCAATTAAGACTTTTTAATGCAGGATACATGTCAATGATTTTCTCTATTGACCTTTCTAACTGATCTCCAAAAGATCTCCAAAACAATATTTTAATTAACTGCTCCTCAGCCCTTAATGAACCTGGCATCTACTCTGAAAAGAATGAGAAAAGCGTGAGGTCCAGGACTGGATAAATAAACACTTCTCCCCATATCTGTCATTAACTGCTCATGATTGATGGAAGTGTAAAAGAATCCAGGAGTATCAACTACAGACACCAATCTGCCTGAAACAGTGGCGTGTTTCTCTGAATAGTCATGGGTTACTGAATATGGGCTAAAGTGGTTTGTGTTTCCAGCTGCACTCTATCCAACACCAGTTTCACCCAGAAGAACAACCTGTCTGGATGAGACTGAAAATCAGGCTCAAGTGGAGTTAACAAGGTTTTTGAGCAGCAAATGACGGAGATATGCATGTTGTCCATCATTAGAACGGCCACATAAGTACATCACATTACATTTTCATCAACTTACAGGTACCTATGTAGTTTATTGTAGCTCTGGGTGCTCAGTTTTTCTTGTTTTTAAATACATTTGGCCAAAATCTCAAGATATAAAAGATGAAGCGCTATGCACAGGATATTTAAAACATTTGGCTAACTATACTGCAAATGCTGGCTCTTCTGCTCTTCAAATACAAAAAACATTAGCCTTTATAAACACATTGTTTCTTGAGTAAAGAAAATGCTGTACTTATTCAAACTTCAGTTCTTTATTTACCCAAACAAGCAGAGATCTCTTTCTCTCTCATTCAAAATAGCAAGGGCATTTGGGCCAATTCCGGCCTAAATGCGGCACTGTCTACGGCAAGCCATTTTAGCTCAAAATGTTTCCAGTCTTATATGTGACCCTGGACCACAAAACCAGTCATAAGGGTCAATTTTTTTCGAAATTGAGATTTATACATCACCTGAAAGCTGAATACATCAGCTTTCCATTGATGTATGGTTTGTTAGGATCGGACAATATTTGGCCGAGATATAACTATTTGAAAATCTGGAATCTGAGGGTGCAAAAAAATCCAAATATTGAGAAAATTGTCTTTAAAGTTGTCCAAATTAAGTTCTTAGCAATGCATATTACTAATCAAAAATTAAGTTTTGATATATTTACAGTAGGAAATTTACAAAATATCTTCATGGAACATGATCTTTACTTAATATCCTAATGATTTTTGGCATAAAAGGAAAATCAATCATTTTGACCCATACAATGTTTTTTGGCTATAGCTACAAATATACCGCAGCAACTTAAGACTGGTTTTGTGCTCCAGGCTCACATTTACAAAAGAAAGAAAAACAATTCTCAAAAGAGATACTGGTTAAGTAGCATGTAGCATGTAAATGTAGCATGAGGCAGAGCAATGTTTGGATTGTGGGCCGCTTGCATTTTATTATGAATTGTATTGTAAATAATTTAAAAAAGATAAGGAACACTAATGTCATCTTTGACACCTCCACAAATAACATTTTAAATTGTTTATGAGCTGTTAGGATGCCGGTCAAGACGATAGGGATCCTCTGTTTATCTGTTAAAAGAGTTATGATGTCTGTTCCACAGGCCTCATCTGAATATCACCAATCTACAGAGGGTAAAGAAAAAAGAAAACAATAACTAAATAACTTTTGCCACTTGAAATTGATTCTACATCTGTCTATGGGTCAAAGATGAAAATAAAATAAATATTTTATTTTATTTTATTTTATTTTATTCACACACATCAGAAAGTGTACTGTTTCATTTAATTTTTTTTTTTTTTTTTTCAGAGAAAAATAATGACTATCATACATTTTTACGTCCACTAAAATGTAATTCAGTGTTAACAAATCTTGTTAAGCATATTTAGAATAAGAATCATTAGATTAAATGATATTAAAAGACTCTATTTAAGTATCACAGTGCAGTGTAATTTTATATCTTGACCAATCTTTGCCACTAGGTTTTACTCATTTGTCAGCAAGACGTCTTTAATCATTTAAATATATAATAACTTATTATTTTATATATTTTATACAGTACAGGCCAGAATAAATATGTTGTTCCATTTTTAGATAAATATATCTTTATGCTGAATGACAATAGAACATTATTTCACCCATATTTTGACATTTTATTTCACAAAAGTTTTTTGAAACATTACTTAGATTTAATATGCTCTCTATGTATATGAAATCACTTTTGTAAATTTAATTTGATGCGGACACCAAATTTGATGCCTTGTCTATACACAGGAAATGAAGATAATGTCCATTCAATGTTTTTATTCAGCTCACAGCAGGGTCATTATAAATAGCAAAACAATACTTTTGGATTTTAGCTGTGATGCACCATGCTTACCTGGACATGAGGAGGAGCACTTAGGACATACACCACTGCACTGGCTATGTCATCTGCTTTTAGGCACTGTAAATAGGACATTACAACTTTTAAAGAGGTAAAACAATGACATGCAATATGGTATTCGGAGCATCAGAACTTGTCTATACCTTTATACTTGCATAGCTAGCTGCTGCTTTTTCTGGGTTGTTACGTAAGAGCCGGTAAGCAAACTCAGTCTCCACTATACCAGGAGATATACTCTGTCAAAGATAGGGAATTCTTAATTTTAGACATGCTTTGATACACATAGTCATATTACTTAAGAACATTGCATCATTCAAAACAATCCTCGATTAGCCCACTCTTACTGTGGCACGTATGTGGCTCTTAGCCTCCCGTAACTCTTGCCGCAGACCTTCTGTGAGAGCAGTTACGGCATATTTAGTGGCACTGTAAAAGTGTACATTAGCACTGGGCACCACCCGATGTCCACTCATACTAAAACACAACAGGAAATTTTAAGACAATTAGTGCTTTGTTGCCCCAAGCACAGGCTGTAAAATGAATTTAAAATGTACAACAAAACATTCCTGTACCTGTTAATGTTAATGATATGCCCATCATCAACATCTCTTTCTTTCATAGACATGTAAGCCTCACGCGTGCACACTGACAGTCCAATAACATTCACCTGCACATTTTTTTTTTTTACAATATATCTGATTAGATTGCTCTGGGAAACACTTCATCAGAAATACCTGTTTATTTGTCCTCTGAGTTACTTACATCAATCATGGTCCTCCATCCACTGGTTTTGCCACTTAATATAGGTTCAGGGAGAGCCAAGCCAGCGTTATTAATGCACACGTCAATGCCCTGATGTTGGACTTTAATCCAGGCAAACATGGATGAGATGTCCTCCTCTACCGAGAGATCACATTTGTATGGAAGCAGTGTGCCAGTGAATCCACAGCTAACACATTCTGTTGCTAATTTCTACAAGAAGAGAAAAATAATTCAGCAAGGCTTGTTGAACTGTACTACCATTCACTTCTGTGTTTGCTACTTGTTTCACTCGTTATTAACTTGTGAATGTCATATGAATATAGTTTTTGGAAGATTTCTCACAATTTAATAAATATCTTCTCCAATTTACAACAGTAGTGGGAACGAATCTAATATTTTGTGCTCAGACCAGTGGCGTAACTACAGGCAGTGCAGCCGCACTGGGGCCCGTGCCGCAGGGGGGCCCGCAGCGCACACGGGCCCTGCCCACATTGCAAGCGACTATGTTAATATAAATTAATAATAAACGTATTAATAATCAAATACAATTAGTACCGAGATTCTTCACAGAACTGAATAAATATATATAAATTCGCATAAATCATGTGTGTGTGTTTCAGTGGTCTAGTGGTAGAACTTTTGTCAAGCATTTCCGAGGTTCTGGGTTCTAATCCACCCTCGTGTAGTTTTGAAACAACTTAAAATACCCCGTAATTTTTGCTCATAAAGGTAAGAGTAATACATTCGCAAATGTAAAGGGTCTACTTTTATTTGTGTGCATTCACAATATCAACAAAACGTTGTGCTTTTATAAAATAAATAGGAAAACAGAGGATGCGCTTGCCCTTGTCTTGAACAGGAGGCTTCACAATGATGAACCGAAACTCAACTAATTGAGTCACAGATATGATAAATATATATGATAAATATATCCATAGAAAGCTTTAAATTACTACTTTAAAACGAAATAATTAAAATC
>NW_015665678.1:0-502 GCF_001515625.1 Sinocyclocheilus rhinocerous | reverse complement strand
TAAGTATATGCGCTTCCGGGTTTAGCGCTGCCGATTGTAGAGCATCAGTGAATGGAAATGTCACAGTTTTGCATTGTGCTTTGAAAACGTTAGCGGGTAGCCTAGATTTATGCTTTCAGTTTGAATATAAATCTTATACAGTACAGCTTGTCGATCTAAAATGGTAATTGTGCATTAACAGCTGTCAACCATGTCTATACAGGGGTGCACATAAGTGGTCCGCAGGTCCGCATGCGTGACCAAAATAAGAAATGTGCTGTGTAAATGAGTTCAGAGTTTATGTACCCTCATAGGCTTACGATGATTTTGGGAAACACAGCCCATGTCGGTACATATACTCTGAACTCATTTACACAGCACATTTCTTATTTTGGTCACGCATGCGGACCACTTATGTGCACCCCTGTATATATACTGTATAATACTGTATATGTTTGTAAAATGGCACAGTTTTTTTAATATCTGAAAGTACACTTAACATCAGTCAGTCAAGCATTATAAT
>NW_015665677.1:0-2718 GCF_001515625.1 Sinocyclocheilus rhinocerous | reverse complement strand
TTTAAGGGGGTCTGAATACTTTCCGTACCCACTGTATGTGTAAAGGAATATCGTGAAAAATGTTGATTCAGACCTTTGCAGGATTTGCCATTAGGTTGGAGAGTAAATCCTACTGGGCAGCTGCAGCGTACACCTGTGGATGTGTCCTTGCAGGTGCTGTCACAGCCTCCGTTATTCACCGCACACATCTCTGAAGAGCATATGAAAGAAAGACGCAACAAGTTAGAAAGGGCAGGACCGAGAGAGAAAGCCTCAGGTTGATCAATGATGTAAATCAGTCATTGCAAGATCAATCAGTTCATTAATATTTTAACAGTCTGTGCTAGGAATTCTATACACTATATCATACTCCACAGATGTAGAAGGCCAAGGACAGAGAGGCCATATGCAGAGTGCTGTGTAAATACGAGTTGGCAGAGACAAATACAACACTCAGCACTGTACAATAAACATCCCCAGTCCCTGTCTCTCTCTGCATGAGAGAAAAACATGTGAAATGCACCACTCTATCACCAGGACATATTTTACAAGAGAGAAATCAGAGGTGGTGAAGTGTGGGTCTCCAGTCATTTCACAGTTTACCTAAAAGACTCTGGAATGCTTAGCCTGGCCAGGCTATACGCTTCTAAATATATGCACTACAGGTTAACACAATACTTCTTGGTTTACTCCAATATTTCTCTGGATGAATCAGCATGCTTTGAATTGATTTGATCATGTATGGATTGTTATTGGTAGGATTTTACCCATAAGCAGTCGACGCTTAACTCGTTTGTCTACCTCGGGCAAGGACGTGGCATTGTGATCAGGGGTGGTGGGGGTCGTTTCATCCCTTTCTAAAAAAGACAGACAACAGAATATGAGAACAATATAGATCTTGTCTATACACTGTTGAAAAGTTACATTGTCAGGTAACCTAAAAAATACGACGATTTTTAATATGACGGATCAGCCTGATTACATTAATTTACACCAGTGTGTAAAAAGTTAAGTGTCAGATCAGGAAAAAATAGGTAGCCGCTGCATAGTTTCTGTAGTTGTTTTTTTGTGTGTTTTTTTTACAAAACCATAATACTACTGTCACGAATCCGGTCTATGAACTCCCGTTCACTCACCACCAGAGGTCACCCGCTCACTACATGGACTCTCACACTACACAGACTGTCACACTATACCCTGGACTACATTTCCCATCATCCATTGCACTGACTGCACACAGCTGTAACCAATCACACGCTCACCTAAAAGCTACTAATAACACACACTATAATTATAACTGAACACATGAAACTGTTGTTTTGTTGCTACCGTGTGTTTTGAGTTTGAGGTCAAGTTAATTAATTCTTTGTCGTCTAATTTTCTATTTTAAAATCAATTTTATACACCATCATTTTCGTTTATATAACGTGTGAATATATCCCCTATCGTATTCTACAACAAAAACAATCAGAGCGCCTTGTTATCACTAGTTTTATTTTGATTTCCCGAGTCCGCTATTAGCAAATAGCCCGCTAGCATCGCCAGCGTGGTTGCCGCTAACCTCGCTTACATTACAAATACTCTATTCACACACATTACCATTGTTTTACTCACTGTTACTTGCTTTAATGGCGGATGTGTGTCTACCTTTGAGTGCAGGCGAGGACACGTTCAAGCTGCATTCGGTGCACCTCGAGCTGGAGGCCGTGGAGAAGCAGATCCGCGACCTGTTGGTGAGGCAGACCCAGCTGAGAGAGCAGAGAGCCGCGCTGGAATCATCCCAGGCTGACGCTCACAAGTCCGAGGTAAGTATACAGCCCGCTGCTAACTCTCCCACCACCTCTACTCCGTGCGTTTCTCTGCACAGGCCTGGTGCACCCAGGACGCGATCTTCCCAGATGTCCTTCACTCCGGCGCCCAGGACACCACGGACCCTGGGTGCAGCCGCAGCGGAAGACGCGAGCCAGGCCCCGGGCGACGACCTCTCCCCCCCCGCCGCCTCCGGTCTTCGAGATCTCCACCCGGAACCACTTCGCTCCCCTCCGCGAGACGGAACGCGACGCTGTGATCATCGGAGACTCCATCGTCCGGCACGTCCGTGCTACCTGTCCTGTCACGGCTATGGAGGCCGTCTGTGAACTCTTTGCCTGTCCTGTCACGGCTATGGAGGCCGTCTGTGAACTCTTTGCCTGTCCTGTCACGGCTATGGAGGCCGTCTGTGAACTCTTTGCCTGTCCTGTCACGGCTATGGAGGCCGTCTGTGAACTCTTTGCCTGTCCTGTCACGGCTATGGAGGCCGTCTGTGAACTCTCTGCCTGTCCTGTCACGGCTATGGAGGCCGTCTGTGAACTCTCTGCCTGTCCTGTCATGGCTACGGAGGCCATTTATGAACTTTTATCCTGCTCTGAACCGGCCGAGGAGGCCATCTCTGAACTCTCGTCCTGTTCTGAACCAGCCATGGGGGTTGATTGCGAACTGTCTGTCACAGCCAAAAAACCTGCCTATGACCCCTTACCCCTGCCTGTCATGAGCCCTGAAACTATAAATGCACCCCATGTCTTTCCCGTCAACCCTGTCACTGCCATAGAGACCATCCAGGAACTATCTGCTTGTTCTGTTTCCCCAAGTGTATCTAATCCTGAACTATCGGTCTTGCCAGTTTCAGTCAGTGAGCCAGTTTGTGAACTGTCTTCTTGTCCAGTTTCAGTCAGTGAGCCTGTTTGTGAACTGTCTTCTTGT
>NW_015665676.1:0-547 GCF_001515625.1 Sinocyclocheilus rhinocerous | reverse complement strand
GCTTCTGTTGTTTGTTGTGATTCTGCTTAATTTCGGCGTTCTGTGGTTTAGTGAACAACACAGCATTGCACTAGATTCCATGATGTCTTTCATCTCGCATCAAACTATTTCAGCTTAAAACATTTCATTCACATTTCTTTAATTTGCAAGTAGCCTTGTAATAAAAGCTCACCAAGGCTGCATTTGTTTGATTAAAAAGTACAGTAATATTGTGAATTATTATTACAATTTAATATAACTGTTTTCTATTTAATATATTTACAAATGTAATTTATTCCTGTGTTGTAAAGCTGTATTTTCAGTATCATTACTCCAGTCTTCAGTGACACATGATCCTTCAGAAATCATTCTAATATGATGATTTGCTGCTTAAGAAATATTTATCAATGTTGAAAACAGCTGTGCTGCATAATATTTTTGTGGAAATAATATTGTCAGGATTATTTGAACAGCATTTACACAATACATGGCTTACTGTATATAATCTCTTACATGATGCCGGTTTTTTAATTTACAGGAGAAAATTGGTTCCACTCAGTAGAAAAGT
>NW_015665675.1:712-1677 GCF_001515625.1 Sinocyclocheilus rhinocerous | reverse complement strand
ACGCATCCGAAGCTCAAATCGGATCCGAAATTTCCGCATACGCATTATGATCGGAACTCCATGCAGCTCCCGCACTACTCTCCATAGGAAATGAATGACTTCGCTTGTCGGAGACAGTAGTGGAAAAGCGGCCTTTCCACTGCACACGACATTCGGACACGACTGTCGGAATTCGCCCCCTAGTGGCAGTCGCACGGAAATTTCATTATGATCGTACACGGCAACATGGGAGAGAAGCTTATCCTCGCGGTCTCAGAAAACCCCATTCTGTATGATACTTCTCTAGAATCATACAGAGACTTTAATAGGAAAAATGAGGCTTGGAAGAGAGTTAGCGAGATTGTCGGTTTGTCAGGTGTGTTTTGTTTGCCAAATTTGCTGAATGTATGCAAATCCTTGTCGTGCCTTAATTAGCATCTAGCCTAGTATTCCCATGTATTTTTGTTTATCACATTTTATTTTGTTTTAAAACTTTTTAAAAAATGCATGATTATTGGTGAATAATAAATTATTCATTTAATTTTATATTTTATTATTTTTAATGTTGTCTTTATTTTCCCTCCAAAATTATTGGCGGTCATTTGTCCTATATGCATAGCTGTTTATTGTTGGCATTCAATTCATTTCACCTTGGTGAATGTACGGAGGATAAAGGCTCTTGCTCTTGCACTCCTTTACTGGAGACACAAAAAGAAATACCGCAAATCAGTGTGGGTACAACACTACCTGGCTCGGAGGAAACATCTTGGCGAGTATCACCGTTTAGTGCAAGAGCTGCGCCTTAACAGGGAAGATTTCCGTGAGTATTTTCGGGTCTCACGCATAGACTGTATAAAAACATGGACGCAGTGTCCGTGACATCACCGGTAGGGTCCCGAAGATAGTTTTTGAAGCTCAAAAGTGGGCGGAGGCGGCCGTCGCCATCTTGGCAGTGCGTCACCGCCCGTCACTCCCGGATAATCGAA
>NW_015665675.1:0-702 GCF_001515625.1 Sinocyclocheilus rhinocerous | reverse complement strand
AAAGTGGGCAGAGCCGGCCGTCGCCATCTTGGCAGCGCGTCACCGCGCGTCACTCCCGGATAATCGAAGATGGGCAAAGAGGCGGGAGCTGGTTGTTGAAACCACGCCCACCTAGCTCGATGGTGGTGACAGCAGTGGCAATCCACCTGTCACTCAAGTGGCCACGCCCTTAATTATGCAGAACTTTAAGGCTTAATATAATTTAAACGGATGAGTTATAAAAAAATTCACCCCCCTCACAGTTGTCATGAAGGGCAAAATTAGCTATATAGACCAAAATCATTTTTTGAACCAGGCTGTAAACATGTTTTTTTCTGCTGTAAAGTTAGCCATTTTAACATGGGGAGTCTATGGGATTGACTCCCTTTTGCAGCCAGCCTCTAGCGGCCAGTTGACGAATTACAGTTTAAGTCACTTCCTTGTTGGCTTCACGAGAGGGAGCAGGAGGTTGCCGCTCGGTCTCACGAGAGGAATTTAATGAGATCCTTCAGGTTGTTGGCCCAAAAATTACCAGGCAGGATACTGCATTCCGGAAATCCATCAGCCCGGCCGAACGCCTGGCAATTTGTCTCAGGTACAAACCCAAGTTATTAATAATAATAATTATATATATATGAATGTATGTGTGTGTATATATATATATATATATATGTATATATCAAGGGCGTAGCCATCATTTCAGAAGTGAGGGGGACAGAAATG
>NW_015665674.1:391608-392360 GCF_001515625.1 Sinocyclocheilus rhinocerous | reverse complement strand
AGCTTGAACGTGTCCTCACCTGCACTCAAAGGTAGACACACATCATGTTCTTTATGAATGCAAATAAGATTTACAGTCATGTGTGGTATCAATTGAATAGTCTCAGGGCGAGTGGTACAATGGTCTTAATCTTACAAAAGTAGATTAAAAGATAACACAGATCTTAAGAGATACTTTGATTACTGTAGAGGGTCATTCCATGCAAATTACCTTCTGCTCCCATTGAGGTGCAAACCACCCAGGTCTGGGACCTGGGTTCATGCAAATTCCAATCGTTTATACATGCATTTGGGGGTATTTGATCTTGGTTTTGTATTTAAAGGATTGCAGCAAATGGGTCGGGGCGATTCTGTAGTCAGAGAGCCCGTAGTATGGAGTGTCTCCACACACTCAATACTATGTATTTTCCTAAAGTCAGGTATGAATCCTTTACTCTTAGATTTGTCTATGAGAATTTGATGTCTTGTAATGATTTGATAATTGATTAGATAATTGGCATAATACATATTTACCTGACTGATAATAAATTGTTACATTTGATCTATTCTGACTTACTCTGAAATTATTTCCTCAAGTAGATTAAGTGAAGGCGTATGTTTCCGCAAATCTGCGACCAGGGTTACGTGCATACTAGATCTCAGGTTAGATGAAGCATGGGGCGCATCAGGTGAGATTCTGGATTTCTGACTAACCGCTTGACCTTAGTTTAAGTTGTACTCAGTTACGTTAACCATGCATATGATTTCAGCTTT